>NW_014542418.1:54444-106220 GCF_000741045.1 Vigna radiata var. radiata | reverse complement strand
AAACCGGACGGTCAAGTGAAGGAGTCATCCTTCCCTGACCAGGCCTACCAAACCGAACGGTCAGGAGAAGGGAGAACCTTCTCTGACCAAGGCCATCCAAACCGGACGGCCAAACTCTGCAGAATTATATTGAGTTCTGCAGAATTATGCAGAACTCGACAGAACCAGCTAAGACCATTTTCAACCACTTTTGCCAACTTCTAACACTCCAAATCTTTGTTTTAGACATAATTAAACTTATCTAAGTGATTCTAAACATTACTAACACATTTCTAAAGTGATTTAAGCTTCCTTTCAACTCTAAAACACTCATTTTCCCAACTTAGGGACCCAAAACCCAATCTTACCATTTGGTACCTATTTTGACCAATTTAGTGACTCAAACAAGTCACAATACATTGCATGAAACTGTCCCAACAGTCCAAAAACGTGACAAACCCCATTTACTCAAAATCACTACCTCACTTCCTCTAAAATGACTAAAAAGTGACCCTAAGATCTTTGATTCCCTTCCAAATAATGCCACAACAAATTTCCACACCAAAACAGTTCCAACATGCATAATTCCTCATTCAAAAACGTCCCAAACAGTTCATAATCATCAATAATCAAATTCACACAACATACACATTTCCATTCATGCATTTCAAGTCAATATAACCAATTTCATGCCTCCAACAACATACAACATCAAAATTATCATACATTCAAGGCATACCACTAAAATGAAAAGAAGAACTAGCTCCCCTTACCTCTAGGGTGCACGGTCAACTCAAGGAATGATCATAGACCAAGTACTTTGAACCCCAAAGTGTGAGAATCACCTAAAATCATCAATTGATGATGGAGAACGAATTTTAGCATTAAGTTGAAGTTAGATTGTGGAAGGAAACGAAATGGGTTGCATGAAATAAGAATCTCATGCTTGAAACCCTAGGGCAAAAGGGGAAAGAGGGTTTTCTTACCGGTTGGATGAAACGGAAAATCGATCGGTAGAAACGTAGCTCTTGGAGTCCTGAATGCTTAGGTAGCTTCAATTTGAGAAACTAACGGTTAGAATCTGAGTTATGGTAGATGGAAGGTAGAGGAATGAAGGGAAGAAGAAGAAGAAGGAGAAGGTGTGTTTGTCTGGACGGTGGAGGAATGGGTTAAAACTTAGAATGAAGTGTTTTTATAAAAGTTTTATTTTTAGAACTCTACCCAATGCTTGGCTGCCACGTGTACACACCTTTGGCTTTAATTTTACAAGACCTTACAGAAACCACTATGAAATGTTTAACTTATATTTTTCAAATTTTTGTCTTTTAATTTAACTAATGTTTAAAAATTTAGATAATTGAAAATAATCTATCAATAATTTTTAAAACATAACAAAACATTAAATAATAAAGTTCTGACAAACATTAGCTTTTTGATTTCTCAACACTTTAGAACCAAATATCAAACGTCAATCAATATGGTTATTTTCTTTGAGACATAAGTCATGTAACTTCCATATTTCATAGACCATCTATAAACAACTACACCTAAACATAATTCATAGAATTCTTTACCTAGAATCATTAACCTTTTAGCTTCAACACTTGAAGAATCATCAACAAACAATCATAAGTTAATCGAAATCATACACACATACAAGTCAAAAATAAGAAAACAAAATGTAAACTCTCTTACCTCTTACTCTTCGTTTCTTCCTTTTCCTCCCATAAAAACTCAACCTTCAAAATCTTTTCCCTTCCTTAACCTATCATTGTTTCTATTAAAATTCCTCCTAAACCTTATTTTTCAATATATTTATAAGCCTAATATTTATAAGGAAAATATATTATTTTATTATCACTTATTATTACCTAACAATAATATATATAACTGAAACATTTCAAACTATAGTTTTAATACTATAAAAGAAATTATCACATCTTTAATAATCAAGAACAGGTAACTAATAAGGACATATAAAATGTGATTATAGTTACCCAAAAATATAACCATAATTCAAACTTTATATACAAAATATCCTATACTACTAATAATATTTACACTAGCTAGAAATTCATCAAAAAATCAACAATAAACTCAAATACTCTATCTAAGCATCAACTTCTTCCTCACCAAGCACTTGCTCCACTATAATATATTCTTCTGTTCACACAAATCAAGTGACATTTCCAAAGAGAAAGAATCAATAAACAAACAAACACAAACAACAGGTTAAGCTAATTTTAAAAGAATCAAACATACCATTAATTCAAATCATAAACATAATAATTCCAATATCAAGTCCATAAAAAACCAAGTACATATTTATATGCATATATCTAGACTCTAGACTTAACCATCCAGATACATGTATTGGTGTCGAACTATTAGGGGACTTGTGCATGAGTAGTGAAACAACATACCACCCAAACTATCACATAAGGTTGGTCCGCCAAACACCTATGATCAAATTAACCCGAGACTAAGGAACTTCTGGTACTCCTCACCACATAATCGCCCCTCTCTACTTGAGGTTGGATAACTATTGGAGTTAGAAATATTCCCTCATTTCAAAGCTCCTACAACAATATATAACACAAGTACAACACAAGGATCTTCCTCATGGATTCTCCTTCATCATATACTTAAACTGAATACACTTTCATCATTTCCATTCATAAGACATTCATAACTTTATCATAAAATCTATATAGTTTTTTAATTATGCGTACATTAAAAGTTTATATAAATCCTTTGTAGTAAGCTTATGCGTCAAAACAAACATTGGAAAACCATAAAAGTAGAAAATATTTCAAAACTTGTTGAGTTTGGAAAAACAAATTAGCGTTGAGCGGCACACCCTTGCAGTTGAGCACCATTCTTCGCGTAAAATCGGAGCCTGAGCGCCACCTTGGTGCAGCTGAGCGCCAAAACTCTCAGTTTTCCGACGCTTGAGCATCGCTTGATGCTTTTGAACGCCACACCAGAAGTTTAGAAACTTCATAATTTGATCTAGATGTACCCAAGACTAACTCAAATTATCCAACTTGTGTCTTTGACACTAAAATTGATTTGAAAACATTTTTATCCTTCAAATTTGATACCAATTGGCTCATTTAGATAGTCACTTAGTTCATTAGATCAACCCAACTATCCAAAAACACATACTTCATATTTAACATGCTACCAACTAGATTTTAGTGAACTAATTAGCTAAAAAAGTCTTAAATGGCCCAACAATAGACCCTAAGCATCATATTTACCCATCCAACCACCTCTTCACAGTTTTACCTATCAAAACCCCCTTTTTTTAGACCAAAACTAGCATACCACATTCCTTTTTTACTACTTTAAATTCTATAACAATTTTGTACCTTATTAAACTTAAAAACAATAGCATTAAAGATTAAAGCAAATACCAATTCACAATCATACATAGCATTATGCTTCAATAGACAACATTCACTCATTAATACACCAACATCATTCAACAATCATTTCAATTAATAACATATTCAACCAAACATTAATCTCACAACTTATCTAACATACATTCATACTTCTTAACACTAAATTAAAATAATTATCAATTTCCCTTACCTAGTTGGAAAGCTCAAACACCTCTAATAAGCAAATTATCCCTACCTCAGCTCAGATAACTCTATCTATACCTACAGACCGTAGAATTTTGATCAAAATAGACCATTATGACTAATGATCAACAAGGAACACAAAAAAACTCTAAGAATATGCATGCAACATAGAATCTTCTCGCATGCATGAAAGAAATTCAGATAAAAATGAGAGTAAAAATTAACTTATTATTTCTATAAAATCAATCGGATGAAGTTGAAGATATCACTGTTATGATCACCAAGGTACTTCCTGATTGTCAAAGAGATGACTAGAGAGTTAGAAAGTTTAGAGAGAAGAGAAAGGAAGTCTAGAAAAAGAATTCTAGAAAGATGGTACGTGTTTTAGATTGTTAGATATATTATCTTTATTTTATATTTATCTTTTATCTTTATCTTTTATCTTTTAGTTAGTTTGTTATTATTTCTTATTTGTATTTTGGGCTTAACCCATATTTCTTCTATTATAAATAGAGAACCCTATGTGTGTATTTAACACAAGGGAGATTAATCCCAAATATAGTTTTTCAATATATTCAACATGGTATCTAGAACATAAGGTTCTTTGTTTGTTGGTCCTGTCCACTACAACTGTCGTCGCTGTTAGATTTGTCATCATCGCCGTTAGTGTCGTTGTCTCCATCGCCGACCACCTTCGTTGGACTCACCACGACCTGGCTATGTTGATTGAGCCTCTTTTGAGTTCTAGGTTTTGTACTATCTTGCTTCTTCATGGCTTCTAATCTGTCCATATATGCTAGCTATGCCAATGTACATTTATCTATTGATAAGTTAGATGGTACTAATTATGCGACTTGGGCATCAGACGTTAAACTTTGGCTTTAGAGTCAAGGGTATCTTGATCATATTACTCAGAACGTGACAACTATTGATTCCGCTGCAGTTACCCATTGGTTAAAATTTGACGCTCAGTTATGCATTGTTCCCAAGGGTACCCTTCATTCCTTTTTAAAACAAATTTTTCGTTCCTATGAAACTTGTTTTGAAATATAGGAACACGTTAAATTATTATACATCAATGATACTCAACGTCTTTATGGTGTTTGTCATGATCTTCTGAATGTTCTTGCTCCTCGGCATCAGGACTCTATGACTGATTATATGGGTAAAATTCATGCTCTTTTTCATGAGTTTAATGAATTATTGCATCCTGCTTCTACTCCTGCCAAAGAAATAGAGCAACGGTCAAAGTTTTTCATGCTACTAGCATTGCACGACCTTGCTGATGAGTATTCTCATGTTCATGATCAGATTTTGGGTTCACTATTGGGTTGAATCGACAAGTGTACCGAGTCACACAAGTAATATAAAATGGTAAGACCAAGTATCGTATCCCAGAGGACTCTCGGCGCTGAACAGTTGTGTGATAACAAGATTAATTAAGACTTAAAAATAAAAAGAGATCATTGGGTTTGGGCAAAAATAATAAATAAAATAAAAATCCAATTGATCAGTTGCAAAGGAGCACAGAGATGAACGGAGGTTGATTTATATGAGATGGTATGTTGTTGGGGTTAAATTTCATCAAGTTCTCTCTCATGATATAAGAATTCTTCTTTATGCATTAATGTCAACGTCTCTCACTAAATTACCTACCACGATCCCTCGGTGAATAAGTTTGTCCCAAATTACCAGTTCATATAATAACTTAATTTATTCTATTACAAATATATTAATTCAAATTTTATGCAAAGTTTTGTACATATAATTAATTATAATTTTTTTATTAACTAATATGGATATTAAAAATAGGAAGAATATTCTATAATAACCATGTTTATATTATAATTTAATATAAAAATGATAAATGTAAATTTTTATTCATAACCTTTTACGATAAAATTATTACATAACAGTGATTTTTTATATGATGATGTAAATAAAAGTATTATCGATAAATACGTATTATCTTTTGATATAGTATTATTTTAAAAATTAAAATATATATGACAGTGTTTTTTATATATTAAATAAAATAATGATATATTAGATAATAAATTATAGAATTGAAATATATTTTTTTAGGATAAGCTAAAAATAAAAGAAAAGAATAAAGAAATATAATAACTCTTTAGCAGGGATAGCAAAATAAATGAGTAAAAAGGTAAATAAGTTGAAATAGTTAAAAAGTAAATTAATTTGAAATTTATTTTCACTTTTATGTCAAATCATTTTTTTTAAAAATTGGGTAAAAAAAGTAAAATTTATAAACATATAATAACAAAATAAATATAATAAAGTAAAATAATAATATTAAATAACTAAAAAATAAATATTTGGAATACTTATTAACAAAATAAACATAGGTAATAAAATAATTTTCTTAACATCTCTTTTTCTGATATTATAACAAATAATTGATAATAATAATAATAATAATAATAATAATATTATTATTATTATTATTATTATTATTATTATTGTTGTTGTTGTAATGATTAAAATAAGTAATATTAGAAATAATAAATTAAATTATTAATACAAATAAAATTATATCCCTTTCAGTTCATTTTTATCCTCTTTCACTCTATCTAGACTACTTCTTAGAAAGCAAAATAAATAAATTGAATAGATGATCAATATGCATATAAAATTATAAACTTAATAGAACACTTTTTCTTATATAATCAAGATTAGTAAATTGCTTGAGTTAATTGAAGACATAGCTAACAGACCACTACTTTATTATTGTCATGTAATTAAAATTTATTATTTTTAATCAAATTAGAAAATTACGGTCAGAGCTTTGGAACCTTCTTCAGTCTATTTTCATTCACAACGCCTCCAAAACGCCCTTTTCACAAATTATTTCTTAATTCAAATTAAGAAATGAAATTGTATATTTTAATTTCTTTTAAGGGATAATTACTAAATCAACACTACTACTAATAATAATAATAATAATAATTTATTTTAACCAAATTATGCCTTCCCACTTTTTCAGTAATGTATGTCTTTATATTTGCCTCTAATCCTCTCCTGCTAGTGGTTATAAAATTGTAATGTTTTAACTACTTAAATATGTATAACTATTATTTATTTGCAGGAGATAAAAGAAAAAAAAAATACAAACTTAAGAAAACAATGAAGAAAATAAAGAGGCATAAAAAATAGAAGCCTCGGAAAAGTGATAATAAAAACTCTATAGTTTTTTTTTTAATAACAGCATTAGTAAGATACCCGAAACCACATTAATCGAAAAATCAACATGAATAAAAACGTCCAACTAAATAAAATGAAAGAGGAACTGTTTCAATACATATAACCTTTTTTTTAATAATTTTGAAAACTAATTATTGTAAAAATTGAGCTAAAAATGTTTTAGTTTTTTTTTTTTTCAGGATTAGACTCATTCCTTGAATATATTTATACAAGTAATTCATTAAAACATCCTTTTTATGGTGAGAAGAGGTATAAGGTTCTTATGTCAAGAAGAACTTTTATATTAGGTATAAGAAATCATTATAACATAGGAACTTGTGGTTGATTTTCATCCGTAGTGTTTATCATCAAGAACATAAATTTTCCTTGATAGAAAAACAAATATGAATTTATTGAATCCAATAATTAGAGTGAATCACCATACATATGAAGTATTGTTTATTTTGGAGACTAAAGTTCCATCATAGTTTTATCCTTAAACGACATCTCAAAAGATAGTAAGAGGAAGGAATATTTAAATTGTTCTTGATCTTGACTTTTAAGCGATGTGGAACTATTGGATGTACTAAAAACATAAATCCCCACTCAAGGTCTAAAGGAAATGACTAATCATTCTCACCGGAGGATTTAAGGGATCGAATGTTCCACTATTGCTGTCATTATTCTAATCTCAAATCCGTGAAATGATATCATTAAGGTCTTTCACTATACATCTGAAGTATCCTCTTTGGAGACTGGAATTCTGTCACGATTTTAGCTTTAAAAGATGTCTTGAAGGGTGGAAAAAATATTTAAATTGCACTTGACTTCGATTCCTAAACAATGAGATTATTGGGTATGGTATAAACAAGAAACATAGTCATTTCAAATGCATAAATAATCAGGTTGTCTTATTGATTATATTCTTTAGACAAAGGTTTATCAATGAATCAAAATTTCCAGAAACTTGAGAACACAAGACTTGTATCAAAATTCTTGGGGAAGAAATATCATTCATGGCTTTCAAAATAATGTGTGGGTCATCTAAGTTCAGAAAGACCTTCTAATGAAAGCTCAAGTTGGAGGTTGCCACGTTCCTGGTCTAAAGGATGCACCAGATCCAGTTGCCTCTGCAGACCTGGAAAGAATTTTTATTTTAACAGATAAATATCAGGGTTAAATCTAGGGAAATGATATTTCTGATAAAACCATTAAACAATTTTGGAACAATTGTTTCATTAACTAAAATTAAGATTAGTGGAGGCTTTGATCAATCATGATGTTTATTGACTGAGAATGTACACATTTAGACTTACTGGTACTCGTCTTTTGTTTTCTCAGCTAAACTCTCTTGAGGATTCCTGCAGAAAGATCACATGATTACTGAACAATTATGCTTAAACTAGTGTTTTATCCAAAAAAATTGATTTCACAGCAACTAGAAGACACTATCAACAAGATCCCGTGGTTAAAGAACATTTAAAGCATGAGAAGATAACATATATGAACGTCAAAACCATGCCACTGAAGATCAAAATCATTCAGTCATAGAATGTCATTTCCAGAGAACACAGTCAAAAATGAATTTATTTATTTATTTATTTATTTATTTATTTATTTTTTTTGTGTATCCTTAAGAGTTCTTTCATACATAGTCACCGGATCTACTCTCTAATTAAATTTTCTTATAAAGGGTATGGTTGGGAGTTTGTTAATCATGGTGGATAATGGCCTTGAGAATTTCGGTTTTACAAAGTCCAATAGCAATACATCATATATCCGAGACTTTACCAAGTGGCTAGTGAGATAAGGGTACCAAAATGATGGAACAGAAACAAAGAGAAGACAGCCAAACAACTTTCTGGCAATATTTTAATGATAAGCATAAAAAGATGGAAACCAAATTACTAACAAATTTTGCTAACTGAATCAGATATAATAAAAGAATGAAATTTTTATGCTGGAAAAGAACTGCAATTCACAGCAAAGGCCATGCATTTTACACAATAAATTTAGGTAAAAAAAACTCAGTTTCAGAAGACTCACCTTAAGCCACCCGTAGTGCTAGGTGATTCTTCAACGTCATTACCTAGAGTGAAGAAAATATGTCAAAAACTATATTCAAAGGATAGGGATGTATAACAAGAATTCCCTCTTTCTGGAAGACATTGTCTTTTTCTTTCATAAGGACTGGGACAGAAATCTCTGAATGCTGTTTATGAAGAAGCTAAAGTAAACAACATAATCATTTGCATGGACTAACAAGAATTATATTTGGTTTATTTTGCTTTGAGAGATAGGGGAAGATTTTAAGATCAATCTGCTTATATGATTCAATTCAGTTTATCTTAATAAGTTTTCTTTCAAAAAGAACTCAATATTTATGTCAAAGAAAACGATAGTGAGATGACCTTCTGAAGGAACTGGAAATTGTTGAATAAAACTTTTCAAATCTGGACCACTGGCTTTACCTGCATAGAAATTGTAAATTAATCAATAACTTCCAATAAATAAAGAAGAATACTGCTATATCAATAAAATTTTTAGCATCTGACCAGTGCTGATACGTTTGCCTTTACTTCCTTCTTTGGCTATCCTTTCTTGCTCCTCTTTCTTGAGAACTTTGTGAAAAGAAAAAGAGTTTGTGTTAAGGTATTTGGACAGAACTAAACGTGGCCAAGAATGTTCTTTCATTATATTTAGAACTATTACATGAAATGCTAAGGACGGAGAGGAATATAACTAAATCAGAGTAAGGTAACCAATTCACACAATTAGTTTGATAAGGTTGAAGTATAATTGGTACATACGAGCAACATTCTGTCTAACACGTTCACGTCTTGCTTCCAATTCCATCATTTCCTGAAGGTGAAAGTATTGTCAAGTAAAATAGTACAATAACATACTTTTCAAAGTACCTATTTACAAAACAAAATCACTTCCCAGGAAGACATCCATAAAACATTACAACTTACAGGGTTAGCTTAATAGTTTGTCATCTCATTGCAAATAAGTTTTGCATATAAGTATTGGTGCAAAAGTAATAAACTGAGTAACTAAATTAACACAGATCACTACATAGCTCGATCTAATTCCCCAAACTAACAAAATGAAAGAGAAACCAAAATCGAGAAAAGTGGGAAAAATATGAGAGAAAGCTAAGACAGTTCTGCAGAAGAACGGCAAGGGACAATACAACTAATACAGAATGCTTCAAGAGCATGTCCTATCTGATTAGCTTACCCTTGTGACCTTGCCCTATTAAGGAAGCGTAAAACACTAAACTTCAGGTGTTGTATTGATCTGAATTTTGGGCAGCCAAAAGCCCAGGAGAGAATAAAATCAATGTTGCATTGGATGAGAAGACATATTAGACAAAATAGGATTAGGAAAGAATCCATTATTACACTGGGGAGAAAACTAGGATAACACCTACTACAGAAAAAAAAAAAGAAAAAATAGTACAATCTCACTTTTGGTGATTTGGGCATGCGTGGGAAAAACCTATAGAAGCCCAAGTAATGAGAATTTAGCTGGGGGTAACTCCTTGATAGTGGGAAAGGGAGACTGGAAACAAATTTATAGGTTAAAATCATTGAGAAGGATTTAAAGGTCAATGATCCATATGTAGACAAGATTGACAATAGAACATTACGTCGTCTTTTGATTCATGTAACTAGCCCTGCCTAGGAGAAAAGGCTTTGTGGTCGTTGTTGTTGAAAGAAAATCAGAGTTTTGATAGTAGATAGATAGAAAGAGTTAACAAAAATCAATGTTTATTCATTGCAAATCAATCCTTGAAGATAAGGAAAACTTTAAAGGGAAACTGTTATAAGCAACATCATGTCATCTAGCCTAGCCATGACAGAAAAAGTATGAATAAACATCAATAGATTTGTGTTTGGATAACTTTATGGTACTAGAAAAAGGATATTCATAGTGTATGGCAATTTACCTCTGGAGTTGGAGCCTTTTTACGCTGCCCATTCAGCCAACATATCCATTCAACTGAAACCATGCAACAGTAATCATCTTTAAGCATGGGAAATATGACAAAACAAAGTCTTCAAATATTCAACATATAAAACAATTGGATCCATCCCGGAATCAAAATGTCATAATAAATGTAATAATTCAGCAGTTAAATGTTGACCAATGTAAAATATATACCTGGAATAGAGGTCGGATCCTCCTCTCCCTTAAATATGACCCATCTTTTCTCTTTCACTAGTAAACCAAAACAAAATAGCAAAATCAGACAGATTCACTATAAAATGAACTACAACGCAGAACACAAAAAAAAAATACGAACCAGAGTTTTGAAATTAAAAAAATTCACACTTACACACCAAAGTGATATTTGAATTCTAAAATGATTCAATCCAGCAGAAGAAAATAGTGCCAAAATTTTTAAATGCCAATAAATAAATTTTATTTATTTAATTATTTTACTTTGTAAAACAAGATCAATCTCAACCTTGTTAAAAGTTGCACCAACTCCTAAGACTTCAAACAAGAACCAATAACCTCAAAAAACTTGTGACAGTGGCGAAGTTACTTCACACCTCCAATCTCAAAGCCTAATATTTAACCTTTATCTGTTGGATATATCCAGAGGCATTTTCCTTTGGAAATAATCCTGCTAACCCCTCTACAAGGAATTTTTTTTTTCACAGAATGCAAACCAAGGACCTGCTACTTGAAAGTATTCCTTTCCTTATTCTTGGGGGTTTGTATCAATTCAACCCCTCCCCCAAGGGTTTTTCTTCACAGAATTCAAACCACTGACATCCTAATTGAGTGTATTCTTTTAAACATTCTTATCCTGCGGACTAATTTTGTCAGCACTACACCAACTCACATGGTAACACTAACTTTGTTTGGTTCATAACCATATCAACAGAAAAAAGAAAGCAAAGCAAATTAAGAATATCACAATATCGGGTAGATCAAGTAAGTGAAGTATTGACAGTGAGGTGATCATTGCAATGCAAAAACACCCCATTCTCTATATTACACGAAGAGTTCATACAAGACAAACCACAAACGTACAAACCCAGAATCAAAAAACACAATAAAAAAAACACCCATTAAACACACACACACAAAGCACTTACCGACGCCATCAACCTCTTCATTTCTAGTGAAATATGTGTTCCCTGTTTTGTCAACTCCCACTTTAGTTCGATTGCCGAACAATCCCGAGATCTTCCCAAGCAGTCTTCGCATATTTTTTTTTTTTTTTTTACTTTTGCAATTTTACCTTTTTTGAATAGATTTCAATTGTATTGCAGTGAGAGCATCGTCGTTGGAACAATCGGACGTTGGAAATTGGAACTACAGAAACTTGGAATATGAAATTTGTTTCTATTCAGCGTTGGTTCTCAGCGGGAGTGTGTCTGAGCGCAACATCAAACGGTGGAAAATGAGAATAGATATAATAATTTACCAAACGCGACCTTAGAGAATGATCTATCCAAGATAAAGGAGAAAAAAATCAATAATTTGTATCTTGTAAATTGTAAACCCTAGCCTAAGGCAGCAAAAATAAATTGGGATATCAAGACCATGCTAAAAGATATATCCATATAATGTCATTTATTTTACATAAATTTGTCCATAAAGTTTAACCCTTCGAAAATTAGTTTTAGATAAATATATTACAGAAATGTAGAATGATTCCTAAAATGAAATGGAGGAGGAAGCAAGATTGGTCGTATATCTCACTATTATAAGGGAAAAAAAGTTTGTTTGAAGGCACTCAAAGCAAGTTGTTTTCTACTTTAAAAGAAAAAAAAACATAAATATATTTTTGAATAAGATAAAATGTAATATTTTACGTTGTATTTGGGTTTTAATTTTTGTTAACTCTAATATCTAGCTAAATGATTTGCACATCATAATCCAACTTATTAAGTTTGGAATTCGTCTCGTTGGGGAGGTAAGTTTATTTAGGTTATACAATTTGTTTTGGTGTTCTTTGTGAGAATAAAGAGATGAATTGGGAATATAGGGTTTTGGTCGCAAACATGTGGATCTTGTTACCAACAAAATTGTATGGTTGTGAGGAAAGATTGTTGCTTTTGAAGGCAACTACTTTGAAGAATAAAAGAAGACTATTTTTGAGATGTAGAAATTGGATAGTAAGTTACTAAATGCTTTAGTTATTGTGATGAAGTTTTTATTAATGTGGACGTAATTTTTATTGCAGACTAATTCAAATTGTAATTACTTTGAATGGATTGATGAAGAAGATTTTGAAATTGAAAAAAGCTTACAAAGAAAATGTGAAGAAGTTGAAGTCTCTTTTGGGAAAGGAAAAGGTTCTATTGGATCTAAGGAAGAAGAACAAGAAGCCGAAGAAAAAATTAGAGCAACAAAAAAAAGTTCGGAAAATGATGTTGTTATTGTTTGTTTTTGTCATAGGCATTGACAATTATATTTTGTTTAATGTTTTTGTTAAAGATCAATTGTAATTAGTATTGTAAATTTGTGTTGTTGTAGTATTGTGAAGTGTTTAATTTAATAAAATTTTGGTACTTCAGTTTGAGTCCAAATTATGGTTTATCCTATTATTGTTGTCATTCTAAAATGTTGTTATTTGACTTTGACAAAAGACAATGAATTTTGTCCATTAACAACGAAAATTGGGAAAATGATTAGAACGTTAAATAATATGGTTGATTTAAACAAGAATGACAATCCAAACTACACAATAACATGGCTGATTTAGACTATACCAAGGCATGAAATATGTAAATAACATAAACTTTTCTTGATAAAAATACCCTTGGAAATGTATCTGTCATGAACAAAAAAATAAAGGTAAGGATGAACAAATTAAAAGTGGTCCCTTAGCATTAAACAAGAGAAGTGATTGAGGTAACTCGTTCAAGTGGTCCCTTACCACTTTACTCAGCATTACATGTGCTAGTACATGACAAAAAATTATTGTACCCACTACTAACATGTTCCTTAAGTGGGTCACGATCAGTACCAAAATACATTAAAAATATCAATTGCCTACACTAAAACTTCAATTGCTACTAGCTTGGGACCCTAAAACTTGTGCAGCCAGTACTTTTGAGGACGTTCTTCTTTCCCCTTGGTCAGTTGGTGTAGATCCTCCTCCATGCCCAGTTGGCCTAGTGGATGTTATTCCAGCTTGTGATGTTGATGGAGCTCCTCCTCAAGTTGGAGTTCCCCTTGTTGATGTTCTTCCACCTTGTGATGTTGATGCAGATCCTCCTACAGTGGAACTTGGCCTTCTTGATGTTCTTCCAGCTTGTGTTGTAGTGGTAGATCCTCCTCCTCTCGAAGTTCCCCTTGTGTTTTGCCAATGGAGTAAGGTAATTAGAATTATCATAGTGTAAATAATTATCATAGTGTAAATTGTTAGCAAAATGATGAAGATGAAGTTTTGATGATGCCCAAATCATGTCAAAATATATCAAGATTCATGAAGATCATTTGAAGATTTATTTTTGTTATGGAAAGCTTTTGTAATAATTGTAGTTTACAATTAAAAGCGTTAAATGGATTAACATTAATATTAATCGATTAAAAGCGTTAAATGGCCAGTTACGAAGAATGGAAGAGTTTTTGCTTGAGTCTATAAATAGGCTCCCTTTATACATCAATGGAAACTCTTCCCTTGTGCAAAAACACTTAGAAATCTTTGAGAAGTGTGTGCTCTTGCTCAACTAAGGAAACTCTTGTCTGTGGTGCTGGTACATTGCTACTACGGTGACAGAGGAATAGCTGGTTCATCCTTGGTGCGTCTGAGGAGGTGTGTGGAAGAGGATCATCCTTCCTGAAGTATTTGGAGGAGGTGTTTCATCCTTCGTGAAGTATTCGGAGAAGGTGGTTCATCCTTCGTGAAATACTCGGAGGAGGTGTTTCATCCTTCGTGAAGTATTTGGAGGAGGTGTTTCATCCTTTGTGAAGACTCAAAGGAGGTGCAGGTTCATCTCTTGTGGTATCAAGAGAGGTGGTTTCTAAACTCTTACAAATTGTTTCTTTGTGATTGTAATTTGTAATTGTTTTGTGCTTAGTGAACTGTTTATCTCGGTTTGAGATAAGCGACTAGACGTAGGATTGGTAAGATCTGAACCAGTATAAAAATCATCTGTGCAAATTTCTCTCACTCTTACTCTTTTATTTATATTTATTATTTGCATAGTAAGATAATTTGAGAAGAAATTAAAAGGCACACATTAATATTAAAAACCCTCTTGGTTTGTTATTCCATGCTAACAATTCCCTTGCAGTCATTCTAACATAAATACTTATCATAGTGTAAATAACTGAAGTTGTAAATAAGTGAAGTTGTACCTTTCTGCTTTTGTTTCCCTTTCTACATGTTCGAACATTATGTCCAAATTGATTAAAGTTGCTACACTTCATAACAATATTTTTCTTTGACAACTTTGTATGACTGACATATTCATCAGGTTCCCTTCTTCTTAGCTTTTTAGGCTACCTAGGAGGCATTTTATAAATGGGTCGTAGTAGTGTAGCAGAATCAGACGTAGGCCACAATTGTTATCCATTGATTGGAATAATTTTAGGGCCATAACAAGTTTCATAAGCATGTTTCTTGTAATATGGATGAACGTAATCTTCAGGATTATCTAATTTATAATGAATGGCAGCCACAACATGCCTGCAAGGTATTCCTACCAAATCCCAAAAGTAACAACTACATGTATGGCTACTTAGGTCAACTACAAACTTATCCATTGTAAAATTGTGAGTGACTTCAAATTTTGCAGCCCCTGCCCAAATAGGAATCCAATTTCCACTCTTTTCAACTTCCCTATCAAGCCTTGTTCTCGGTTTAGCCATAACATCTCTTGGATATGTCTTTACTTTTTCTTTAAGTGTTGAAAACCTACTCATAATGTATGACCTAATTCATTCCATCATAGTAATGATAGGTCTGTCTCTTGCCAGTAAAATTGTACTATTAAATGACTGAGACAAATTATTTATCAACACATCACATATAAGATAAGTACCGAATGCATGTTTATACCAACATTTAGTTGGAATTGCAAGTAACCAATTATAAGCATCAATATTAACATTCTTCAACTCATCTATTTTTTTTTTCACTCCTCAACCAAATTTCTTCTTATAATTGTTGTACAAATGCCTTAAGCACAACTTTTGTTCCACTTCATTCAAAATCTCCTCAAAAACTGTCATTAATCCCTGCAAAAACAATAACATTATGGTTTTACTAAATTATGAAAATTATACCAAATTAAATTAGATAATAAAAAAAAGAAATTACCTTTTGTTGTTCCGAAATAAATACCCAACATTGACAATCTATGTCCCCAATATCGACCAGCAGTAGTGTCAAAATCCTTTTTTAGGTGTCTTTGCATTCATTTACAACCACAACAAAAGCTAGTGGGAAATATTAGTCATTAGGGTCTTTGGGCACTGCCACTAATAACTAACCACCATAAGTTGTCTTTAGATGACAACCATCTATCCTAATGAAGGGCAAAGACCTACCTAAGAAACCTTGTTTACAACCCTCTAAACACATATAAAATGACCCAAACCTGGGTGCCAAAGTCGATTAGGGTTGGTTGACTTTAATCTTGAAGGTTTCAGCCTTAACTATTAACAATTCACCCACATAATCATATAGACGAGCATATTGTCGTTCTCCATCACCCACTAAAGAATCCATTACAATTTGCTTTACTTTTCCAGCTTTCCAAAGAGTTATTCCAACACTGAATGACTTATTACAGTCATCAATGATTTGGTTTACCGTCATGTTATCCACATAAACCTACTTGTCTACTAATACTTGTGCAATCCATTGTACACTTGCACTTTTGTTTCCAAAAACCCTTCCACATCTGTGACGCCCAACCAGAGTTTTCACCCGAAATGTTTCCCTGCCTCCTACCTTGCTAGCCAAAATAACAAAACCACATTTGTTTTTACACCGTGCCCCAACTCTCTTCAGATCATTCTTCACAAACTTAACTTTTTTCCATTTAAAACGCTATGCTCCATTATCGCATTTTTAAACTCTTTTCATGAACAGAACTTCATCCCTAATTTGAATTTGAAGGTCTTGTTCATATCATCCGCTCTATACTTTGGAAACTTCACCATTTTCAACCTCACACCATCATCACTATTTACATCTAAAGACAATTCATCAGTATTGTATTATTCATTTATGTCATGTTGTCCAACTTGTTCATTAATCATAAATGACCCTTCAATAACATTGCTTCTTTTCCTCACATTTTTGTTCTTTTTTTTCATTCTACTTCACCTATCCAATTCATGATTAATATTTCTACGATCTTGCTCCATCCTCTCATTCTCAATACAAAACCCGTCATCATCATTTGCTATTCTTTCTTCTTCACTGTCATCCAGATTTTCAGCTGAAGCTTCAACTTCCCCCTCAACCACATTCCCCTCTTCTTGTTCCTCATGAACATAAGGTTGTTCCTCACCACCATAAGCCTTTTCCTCAGCCATTTCGAAGTGTTGTACATCAACATTAACCTTTTCTTGTTCCTCACCAGCATAAGCCTCTTCATCAGCCATTTCCACCTCTTCTACATCCACATTAACCTCTTCTTGTTCCTTACCAGCATAAGCCTCTTCTTCAGTCATTTTGACCTCTTATACATCCACATTAACATCTTCATGTTCCTCACCACCATATGGCTCTTCCTCATCCATTTCGACCTCTTCTATATCCACATTAACCTCTTCTTGTTTCTCAACACCATAAGGTTCTTTGTCAACCATTTGGACCTCTTCCTCATGCTCATTAACATGTTGGTCACCTACATCCACCTCTTCCTCCATCTCCTGTATGTGTACTTCATCTGCCTCTTCACCAAAAGTAAGAAACCGAACTTGGACTGCCTCACTACGAAGATGTTGCACATAGATTTCAACCTCTTTGTTATTCTCATGTGCGTAGTTAGCCAAGTAAATTGCTTTCCTGTCATCACTCAGTATTCTAAGATTAGTCATCAGTCTTTGTTTGGACCTCTTCCACCATAGCTTGAACTCTGCAACATACTTGAATTCTTTAACAATTCCTACTACTTCAAAATACGACCACCGATCAAGATCAACTCATTTTATAACATGTATCTCTCCTCCAACATATTTTAGTCCGTTAATGAACTTTTCCATGTGATCCAAACACACGTCGAAAACCATTTCTACACATACATTATAACTTCAACATTTTACACCCAAAACCAACTCTAAACAAAAAAGTAAAACCAAAAAATTACCTTACTTGTTTGCATTTCTTTCACATCGAACGTTTCTTTCACATTACTGTAACGACCATCGCAGTCACACTAAGCACAGTTACCACATAAAAAAAAAAACCTTATTTTACTTTGACTAAAACTAATTTTTCTTAATTGATTGAAGATAACTAAATAATCCTAATTTTTCAACGAAATAAATCCCTATTCTAATTTCAAAAAAAAAATGTGACACACTTAACAGGTACACCGTAAGTCACCTAAAAAGAATTTAATACCATTACTTTTTTAAGACTTAAAATTTGAATTTTCTAAAAAAAAAATAAAAATAAATAAAACTTTGAAAAAGGAACAAAACTCACAATAATATAATATTTAATGGAGTAAAAATATATTTAACTTTTTTATAACACTATTGGTAAAACCTTTTGTGTAATATAAGTAAAACAATCATTAGAATTTCTCAAACAATTTCAAAACACACACTTCAAAGGATCTTCTATGCACTTTAAAAAAGTAATTTTTTTTATTTAAATAATGAACAAAAGTCTTTAATGGAATCCAGAAGCAACTATACGTCGGAGGAAGAAGGTGGCTCACCTCTCACTTTTCTCTATACTAAAACCTACTGAAACCAAATCTGAATCACAACAACATTGACATTCTTGAACTGAGACAACAAATGACGAAACAAAACCACCCAACAACACAACCACCTCTCTGAAACAAACAGAAAAATGCAATTTTCCTATTTCATGTTTTCCCTCTCAAAATCCAACTTCTCTCCTGTTCGCCCCACCCTCCCTCCGGTTCGCTGCGGCATCCGCGAGCTCCGCCAACGAATCCACACCGTCCAGACCACGCAAAAGATCACCGAAGCTATGAAGCTCGTCGCCGCCGCTAGGGTCCGCCGCGCTCAGGAGGCCGTCGTCAACGGCCGCCCCTTTGCCTCAAACCTCGCAGAAATGCTGAACGACATCACCCAGCGCCTAAAAAGCGACGATGTTTCCACCCCCCTCACTGATGTCAGGCCCGTTAAGACCGTCGCCCTCGTCGTTTTCACCGGCGACCGCGGTCTCTGCGGCGGTTTCAATAAATGGGTAATAAAAAAAGCCGTCACCCGAATCGAGGAGCTGAAGAAACTCAATCTGGAGTGCGTTGTTATAAGCGTCGGCAAAAAGGGTAACTCGTTTTTTACTCACAACTATGAAAGGAAACACCCTTTTGTTAAAGTCGACAGCTTTATCGAAATTGGAGGTTTTCCCACAGCAAAGGAGGCTCAGGTCATTGCTGATGATATTTTCTCATTGTTTGTTAGTGAGGAGGTGGATAGAGTCGAACTTGTGTACACTAGGTTTGTTTCACTGGTTAGGTTTGAACCTGTGGTTCAGACTTTGCTGCCTCTGGGGGAGGTTTATGATGTGAAAGACGATGTTTTTAGGTTGAGTTCTAAGGCGGGGAAGTTGGCTGTGGAAAGGGATGTTGTGAGGTTGAGGAAAGAGGGTGAGGTGTTTTCCCCTCTTATGGAGTTTGAGCAGGATCCTGTTCTCATTCTTGATGCCATGTTACCTCTTTATTTGAATAGTCAGATTTTGAGGGCGTTGCAGGAGTCTGTAGCTAGTGAGCTTGCTGCTAGGATGGGGGCCATGGCTTCTGCCACCGATAACGCTGTTGAATTGGGTAAAAGACTTTCGGTTGAATACAACCGGGAGCGGCAGGCGAAGATCACAGGGGAGTTGCTGGAGATTGTGGCTGGAGCCGAGGCTCTAACACCAATTGACTTATGAATGTCACTTGGTTTTGGTTTTCCTTTCATGGGGTATCA
Organism: Vigna radiata var. radiata; assembly: GCF_000741045.1. Classification (NCBI taxonomy): domain Eukaryota; kingdom Viridiplantae; phylum Streptophyta; class Magnoliopsida; order Fabales; family Fabaceae; genus Vigna; species Vigna radiata. The sequence goes on along the minus strand of NW_014542418.1, from coordinate 86,343 downwards.
TTTGTTGGAGATTGTGGCTGGAGCTGAGGTTTTCCTTTCATGTCACCTAGTTTTGGTTTCCCTTATCGCTTGGATCCTTTCTAGATGCATTTGGATCAGCCTCAATTTGAGTAGTTGAATTTGTCGTTGTATAACAATCATGGAGAAGAGAGAATTGGATATAGAAGAGATTTCAGATGGAGATATAAGTCTTTCAGGAGAGGCACCATGTGAGAAGCATGAGATATGGTCATTCTGAACTAGATTAAAAGCTTCCCTACAAGATTTCTATCTGTTTGAGATTTTGATCAGACATCACTCTTTCTCTCCTCAGTGATTGTTGAGTAATGACAAACTTAACAGCTTAGATCTCAGTTGGATGGAATCCAGTTGGAGAGGACCCAAACTCAAGTGCCATTGAGTATAGTTCCTAACTTTATGAAACTAAGTCTTAAAATTTGTAAAATGTTGGAAAGTGTTATTCACTTTAGTCCTTGTGCCAATGAAAATGGCAGAGAAAAAGGAGCAGCAGTGGGAATGACACTTGCAAGCTGCGACATCCGCGAAACTAGGCATTGAAATGAGTTTTCTAAAGTTAGGACTAAAGTGAATGATGCTTTCAATTTGCATGCGAAAGTGAGGGTTTGCACAGTATGGAGTTGAAGAGTTTCCAACTTCACTGATAGAGTCTTAAAGTTGATAGAGAAATCATGTGGAGAGCTTTGACCCGTGTTCAAAAAAAGTGCATTGCTTTCCTTTAACATATCATTGTAGTTGCTTGCTTATTGGTTTTGTAATTGAAGAGTTAAAACTTTAATTTAAAGAAAACGCACAGGATCAAATCAAAGAAATCTCAAACTTTGCTTGCTTCTGATTTGAAGAAAACTTGAATGATCATAGCATAACTCTGCCCCCTCAACTTTCTATATCTGTTGCCATGCATTATCAAAAGAAACTCATTATAAAGCTACTTTCCTGTTTGAATTATTGATGGAATTAAAGTACGTATATGAAATTGATTCATGCATCCGAATGCTGCTGATAGGAAAAGCCAAATATTTTCCATGAAGTAAAGTCTCCTAAGGCCTATAATTGATGAATATGAATATAGGGTACCTTGAGATGACAAGATCTTCACGCGTGCTTCAGTAATGTCTAAATGTCTAAATCAACTTATACTTGACCCACATTCCTTGGTTTTGGTTTGTAACCTGGAACTGTGGATAGCACTTCTACTACAATTTGACCTGAGGTACACCTTAGATTTGGAGAGGTTATAGGCCACGTGCTGTGAAAGTAATAGCACATGCAAGGCTGAAAGAAACATGTACTTCTTACCACAGTGAGTGAAATTTGTTTGAAGTTATAAATTTGTTGGAGGTATAACTTCATTATTAAGTTTCATTCATGTTCTTACAAAATCTAATGTAAGGATTTGGTTTGTTTATCTATCAATTCTTGGTAAATACTGATGAGAAAAGTAACTGTATATAATTTCAAGATTTTATTAAAAAATAAAAGCTACATATATTTCGGTACATTATGTATGATTGATTCATTATATAGAGATATGCAATACTGACATATAATTCCTTATGAACAGGTTAAGGTTTGGTATTTTATCTTTAAAAATAAATGGCCCTCTTTAGAAGATCATGATAAAAAGAATCCTATTTGAATGACAATGAATTTGGTGGGCCATAAGTTATACTCGTGTGAAGGAAACAGTAATGAATGAAAGTTGCAGTCTTTATTGAGTTACATATAATTTTACTCAATCAAAGTTCGTACTGTGCAGGTTTTTATGAAACCAAAGGTTGAAACTGTATTCTGACTGAACTTTGGAAGAACACAATGAAATGAGTTAAAAATGGTTTATAAAAAAGTTACATGTTATCAGAACACCATATTCAGTAACATTAGATATTCCTACATGGATTATTCCAAGGACCACAACAAGAAGCAAATTTTTACACTTCTTTAGTTAACTTTCTTGGATCTTCAATGAGGACAACTAAGACACACACTTCAGATTTCACAACCGATGAACATTCTTTAGCTGCATTAGAATAATGTTGACTTTTCTTTATGTTTCCTAGCCCACTCATAATAATTCATGCAACATTAATGGTTGGATAAAGAAAGGGTGAAAAACTATACTAACACTAGCTGGTTCACTGCACATGGATTATAATACAATATATATATATATATATATATATATATATATATATATATATATATATATATATATATATATATATATATATATATATATATGTGAATGTATCAGCCTCCGCCAAAATTGACTCGCCTTAAACAAATCTATCTTTCTCATCATACATTCAAAATGTCAAGTTTTGGCATGCTGTGGTAGTGGTTTCATCGGTAAAAACTATGGCCTATATTGTCATATGCATGACTCACAATTTTCTTAACATTTCATGATAATGACATTTTCTTTCTCATTTTTATTCTCCTTAGCAGCAAATTATGTTTCAGACTCCATCAAACGCTAAATGAAAATTTGATCATTGGATTAAAATAGTGTTGGACACTTCCATCAGCAAACAATTCACTAGTGTAAAAACGCTAAAACATCAGTTAGAGGATAGTTCGACGTATATTAATGGACGATGACATTACCGTAAATAAGTTGGTAAATAAACGTCGGTTTTTAAGACAAACAACATCTATGATACAGTAGACGTCTATTCTGTCCTAAACCGACGTCCAAATAGATGAGATAGACGAGAAGACAGTCTTATCTACCTCATTGACATTGGTTGTGATGGGGCTAACGTGTACCCCAATGACAGTTTATAGTTTTGGAAGTGTTTTTAAAGTTTCAGATCTGAAATATAGTTTTTCTTTTCTTTTTTAGTGAGAAAAAGCTCTTCTAGTATTGTATTCAAATAGATTATGAATGAAAATGATATGGGTATCTCTTGAAGAATATTTTACTTTAAAGAAGGAAATTGAAGGTTGAAATATCTGTATCTCAGAAAGAAAAAAAATGTTCAGTTCAAGTAGATAGGCTATAATTCAGAGGGTGGCTCCAGAAATCAGGCTGAAATGTCTGTGTCCCATTCCATTATGCACATTCTTTCAATAATGGTTAGCAACATTGCATTGCATTGTATTGTAGTCACAATGCCCTATGCATGATTTTCATTAACTTAACAGCAACTTGCACCAAAAAGTGAGAATAGAATAAACCCATAAGGGTCATGTTTTCTAATCTTGCTATAAAGTTCAATAAGATCACAAAAGAAAAAGTTTCCCACTTTCGTTTACACCAATACCAAACCAAATCAACCTTAACATGATTATTTTAAGAATGCTTTAAGATAAGATAATTAAGTGCCACAATAACACTGCTTGTTTGGTCCCATGTTATTCACTTTTACAGTCGCCACACTGTTCATTTTTGTTGAAATTATTAATTGCTTCTGACCTACCACTTTGTTTCGTAGTTCCGACTAATCTAGATCTAACATCGCATTTTACATAGAAATTTATTATCATTTAACTGTTAGTATTGCACTATAAATTCATGTAATATGGTTTTAGTTTAATGAAAGATCTCTGCAATTTCTAAAAATCTATTGGAATAATAGAAAATGTATGTAATCCTAAAAGACACGATTCTGTTTTTAAGCTTTTGAAAATTTTTTACTTTTTAGATTCTTTAGACATAATTATTCTCACTTTGAATCTTACGGACAAGGAATTTCGTAATTTTAAAGAAATTAAAATAATTTAGTTTCAACTATTTTACTTTTTAAATATTTTCTTTAAATTTATCGAGTTTTTATTTTTTATTTGAGTAAAATATATTTCAAGTATCATCAAACATATAAATGATTACACAGAATTAAAAAATTGTAAGTGAATGGTGTTTTGAATCGATCATGACTAGCATCCATCGAACAACAGTATCATTACATTGACATAAAAAACTTTAGTTAATAGTAACTAAAAATAATATCAGTTTACATTCATAGAAAAAATAACCTCAAGAATATTATCATAAAATAACTAGCATGAATCAATTAAAAAAGATTCTAATTTATATTTATCAAAAAAATCAATTAGAAAACTATATGATGGACATCGACCCCCAAAAAAAAATTATCAATGTTGATTAAAAAAACTCTAATTATATAAGTAAAAATGTACATTTGATTTATGTTGGTATAAAATAAATCTAATTGACACATGGTTAAAAGTAATACTTATTATTTTACACTATAATTAAATAAATTTAGTTAACACCAACAAATGAAAAAACCATGCTCAATATGCATGTCGGTGGATAAATAACAATAAATAAGAAAATAATTAAAGAAAAATAATTAATATCAATAGACTTTAGCATGAATGAATCCCCAATCAACATCAATTGGAATACCAATGTAAATAATGTTTGAAATTAGATTGCTGAATCTCAGCTTACCTTAACCAAACGATATTTCTACCAAAATCAAAATCAAAAGAAAATGGAAACATTTTGAAATACGAAAATATGAAAAATTTTAATTTCTTTTAAGTCAAAATGTATATTTTAAATTGTTTTCGATTTTTTCTAAAATTTTATTTTAATTTAGACAATTCTTTACCTAAATAACGTATTTTACCGAAAGATAAATAAATTCTTTATGATCACCGCAATCTCTTTTTTTTTTTTCTTTTTCCTCCAAGTTTTGTCACAGTATCATATACATTGAACAGTAATTGATGCATATGGGCCACGTTGTTCATCAGGAACTTTCCTGGAAGGATGCAGTTAGGTTTTAAACCTAAAATAATATTTTAACACAATTTTTTTTACACTATTTTTGATACTACACACGTGTCAATATGTGATTGGACGATTTCAAATTAAAAAGAAAAATTTTGATTTTCTCTTCTATTGTCTCAGTTTTTTTAATTTAAAATTGTCCAACTACGTACAGTGTCAAAAAAATAGTGTTAAAATATCATTTTCCGTTTTAAACATCCCATAGTATTTTAATAACTTTTTCTTAAGAATTTGTTGACGACTGTATCACTGTTGGAACAATAACAAATTATCACATAAAATAATTTTAAAATAATTATCAAAAAATTTATTAAAAATATATTTTTCTTTTAAAAAAACATACGAAAAGTCATTTTTATTTTAGATTCTCATATATTAACAATTTTCATATCAACTTTTTAACAATAAATTTGATTAGTTTATTAATCTGTTTAAATTAATTAGATAATTACAAACATGATAAAAAAAGTTATCAAAATAATTGTTAAAAAATCATTTACATTTTATTTTATATTTTATCTTTGTTTCTCAAAATAACTTTTTGAAACTTGAAAAAAAAAAGTTGAACTAAACTAAAAATGATTACATTGAAATGTAAACTCATGAAGACAGAAATCTTAGGACACATGTCCCTTAAACTTAGGATCCTCGTGTGTTTTTCCTTACAGATGAATCACAAAATTAAAATCTAAGACCACATGTTCGAGGATTCTAGGCCCCTTGGAACAACTGCCACACAAGTTGGTGACTTGGTGTTTTGTTTTTTATATTGTCAGATCCTTGTTTCTGCCACATCACAGAATTTTCCGTGTGTCAATTTTCTTTCTCTCTTTCTGTACTATCACAATAAGCTTGCTTTGGTTATTAATATCATAATTATTATTATTATTATTATTATAATAGAAGGTGGTATCTTCCTCCACTTGTTAGACCACATAAACAAATTGAACTGCAGAAAAAACCAAAACATGATTGTGTGCCTATTTATTTACATGCTTATTTGTTTGGTTGAAAAGTTTGACACTTTGTCTGCGTCTCTGACAGTAACCATTCTTTATCTATTAGCCGTCCATTCACAAGGCAATGGATGTACATTTCCTATCATTTCAATTTCCTCACTTTTACCATTCTTACTCCATCATATAGCTTCTACAAAATTTACCTCAATTCACAGTTTTCACCCTTTGTGCTGCATGAAAAGCCAATATGCTGCATACCATTTCATGGAAAGTGGGCTTGTGAAAGATATAAATGGAAAGAAAAAGGAAACCTGAGTCCTGGGATTGCCACAAGGAAAAGGTAAAAAGACACAAACTTTTTTTTATTGTTGTTATTGAGATGACTAAGAACAACTAAGCATCCACTACTATTGAGGACTATGTCACATGAAATTCAACATCTCTTGTTCCTTTCCTCTATTTTGCATTAAAGATTCCATGAGATGCAATTTCAGATAAAGTGAGTAAAAGGGTTTTACTGCTCCCCTTTATCTTTCATTGTCAAAAGTTAGTCCTCTCAGGTCTCAAGAGTTAAATACATGGATAGATTCATCATTTAGAGTATCCATAGGGGCAGAACCACAACTAATCTCTGTCTTATTCTTGCCCCTTGGGGTCTTGTTGCTGTTGTTCAGTTCTTGTGGGGTGACCTTCTGCTTACATAAAATCTATCACTCCTTCAATACAGGTAACAAAATGTTTACAATTTTTTTGTCAACCTCAAACTTCTGATTTCAGAATCAAAAGGGACTCATCTCTAATTTCAACTTGTATATATACATATATGTTTTCAATATTTCAGGGAAGAAGCAAAAAGTAAAGCCTGCTATCTAGATCTTCTGAGAAAGGTATACTATTGTTTACCTTAATGGAATATGATATCAAAACATGCTTTTAAGATATATGTATGAATGCTTCTATGAGTATCTCTCTCTCTCTCTCTCTCTCTCTCTCTCTCTCTCTCTCTTTCCTCAACTTTCAATTCCTCTTTTTTCTTTCTTTCAAACTTTATTAAGCAATCATGGAATTTGGAGGAAGCCAAAGTCTTATTTAATTCATATTGTTGTGATTTGGACCATGTAGGAAGTGATTGATGGAGGATAATAACTATAACAGGCAGAGGAGTGGAATATGGAGATGCTTGAGAGATGGAGACTTTGAAGAAGAGGAAGTTTGGGCTGTTTTCAAGGACAGACCTGATTACAACAATATTTCTGGTGTTCACAAGCCAAAGGAAAAAGGGTCGTCCTCTCCTCTTGCTGTTCCCAGGACTCTTCCAAGCGCTGCAAGGATGATTCCAAGGACTAGCAGTGGCAATAGCAGTGCCAGTTCCTCTCATGAAACCAAGGTTCTTCAGCAATCAGCACCTCTCAACATTCCTGACTGGTCACAGATTTATAGGAACAAGCCAAACAAGACCCCCAACAGTGTTTCAAAGTTTGGTGACTACGGTGATTTCTACCATTCTGTTGGTGGTGAAGGTGATGATGGTGATGGTGAGGGTATTGGAAATTATGGTGGAGGGTACAGTGATGATGAGGAAGAAGAAGATGATGAGTATGACACAAAACTCCCCCCACATGAGTTTATTGCAAGAAGGCTTGCAAGGAGTCAAATATCCTCTTTTTCAGTTTTTGAAGGTGTTGGAAGGACCCTCAAAGGTAGGGATCTCAGCAAAGTGAGGAATGCTGTTCTCACAAAAACTGGTTTCCTTGAATCATTGTGAACCAAATTTGTTATGTATAGAGGGGTAGCCAGTGCTTGGTTAGTTATTCAGATTGTGTGCATGTTGTCTATGGAAGATTCATTCAGGCTTTTACCATGATTCAACTTGGTTCTGGTGGCCATTCAAACTGGCTTATGTCTAATTTATGGTGTCTCTGGTATAAAGCCATTAATCATTTACAAGAACACAAGTGTTCTTAAGACCAATGTCATTTACATTACCAAGTTATTCACTAAATCTTATATTCATTTACAAATGTCTAATTTTTGTTGAGTTTTTTATAACTCTTTCCAAGAAGTGTTCTTAGAATAATCTGGTCCAAATCTTTGACACCCATTACTTATGTCTTGTTTACTTGAGTGGATTTGAGGGAGAGTAATTGAGTGGATTTTAGAAGATTTGAAGATAATTTTTTTTTTTTTTTGTTTATTTGAGTGAATTTGGAGGTAATCGAGAGTGAATTTAGAAGTAAATTTTTTTAATCTGTCACATAAATTAAATCTTATACTAATTCTTACAAATTTTACTTCCAAATTCATTCTCGTTTACTTCGAAATTCACTCAAATAAACAACAACAAAAATTATCTTCAAATCTTCTCAAATCCACTCAATTACTCCTCCTCAAATCCACTCAAGTGAACAAGGCATTAATGTTTTTCATTTCTATTTTTGTGTTACAGGACATGATGGAACAAGAAGAATGTTAATATACTCTATGACACCTTTTTAACAGAGTCTATATCATCAGTTAAAATACCAAAATTACATAATTTTTGTAGAAACTAATTTACTTAACAATTTTCTATTCATAATTTTGTAATTGTTTTTTATAAATCTCACTCGTTAACAAAAAGAAAATGTGTAAAAAAGAGTGTTCTTAGCATAATACGAACACTTGGTTGAATAAAAACCACACAACATACGTTAGCTGGATCAGAAATGTAGAAAATCTTTACATCGAACAAATAATTCATGACCCAACTAGAATTAATAGTACTAAACAAATTTCTATGTGTAGTAGCTGAGCTCTTTATGATACAAGCTATTGATTGATTGAAAAATAAAGAATAAAAAAGTAATGGATATTTCCAAAAGAAATATAATGATTGAAATCACTTTCAATATAAATTTTGAACAGAATTATCTATCAGAAAATTAAGATATATGAGTTAAGGTGAATTATAAAAAAATTTGAAGTGTGATGTAAAGTTTAAAGTGTAGTAAATCCAAGTTAGATGAAGAAAGCATGGAAGATAATTTAAGTTGTAGAATTATTGTGGGAAATTGAGAGAGACATGGCAGCAACTTGGTGTGTTAAATTATTTATGAAAAGAAGGAAGGTTTTAAAATAATATGTAATGATATGTGATAAGGGAGGGATAGAAAAGAGTGAGTTGTCTCTCTCAACTCCAAATGTTGGTATCCAAAAAGAGAAAGATCAATCCCAATGAAGCTACGTATAGAGTTGGCTTTCTATACACTTTCTCAAATTTAATGATGTTTCTATCTCTCACACCTAAGCATTGTGTATGCATTATTGACTTTCCATCTTCAAAATTAGTGCCCATTAATTCATGTATCAAGTGTTTTTAAACTCAAAGCCACGTATCTTTGCCATTTATTTATAGATAATCTTTTCTTAAGAATATTATATACTTTTTCTAGAGTTTTTTTTATTGTATTTTTAAGAATTGGTAAATTACATGTGTCAAAATGAACTCTAAGACACGATATTATTATGTTAAGAAAAAACTTTAAATCTAATTTAACATTATAAAATTAGTTATAAAATAAAATTTACACTAATTAATAAATTATATTTTAACTTTTTTTCTTTCATTTGACTCTTCAAAACATATTTGAATAATTTAAAATATATGTTTTTTATTTTAAAATTTATTGAAATTAAAAAAAAAAACAGTTTATGATTGGTAAGTGTCCAAAGTTTCACATTGACTACATATAAAATTAATTTAAAATATATAAATGAATAGAGACTTCATCTTTGTAAAATAAAATTAAGATTAAAGTTTACTTCTTAACATAAATTAAAGTCTACCCAACTAAATAATTAAGAATAATTTTCATCTTACAATTAATTTTATAAAAATAAATGAAAATTAAAATTACTTTTAGATATAATATCAATATTTTTTAAATCGATCGTGTCCCATGTTATCACTATCAATGTTATTGCATCATCACAATTATGTTATCAACATTAGAGGAAGAAAAAAACTATATAAAGATATTATAATTTTTTTATTGTTATTTCGTGTTGTCGTTATATAAAAGAGTACAATTTTTTTGAGGTTATAACATAGTACATATATGCTTGATTACACGTCTTTCAAAATTTGATATTCAAAATATTGAATCTACAATATGATATGAGCATGTTTGGTAAGAAATACAGACTAATATTATTTTATGCAAGAACAATTTTTAACCTCAAAAGAGACGAAAATTATCTTATCACATATGCACATGCAATATGGTAAGTACATAAATGAAAAGAATATTTAATATTATTTAGAAAATAAACGTAGGATGATTTCGACGTCTTTATAATATAAAGGAAACTAAATTTATGATTACTGATAACGGCGTCATTTATATTATATCGAAAAATCGTTGACGATGAGGAAATTGGTACGAGCAATCAATGTCCAAATTTCCGTCAAATGATAAGTTTTGGGGAATTTACTTCGAGCAGCCAAAGCGTAGTTTTTGCTAAGTTGGTCTACGAGTAAGACACGACACTATCTACAATTTAATGTGTTTGATTGAAGTTAGGTTTAAGTGACCGAAATTATATATATCTCCTTTATTTAATTTAAGTTTTAAGTAATTTATAAATTTAAATATTTTCAATATAGCTTTTATTAAAGAAAATAATTTTATTGAATATTTACAATATTTTTTTATAATTTAATTAAATTTTAAGTTTTTTTTTTATAAATTTAAGTATTTTCTAATGGAGTTTTACTATTAATAAGATGACGTGGCTCTTATATTTTTATCATATAGTTTTCTTGTTTTTATATATTATAAATGTGAACTTGTGATTCATATAAGATAAGATTATTATTAACAAGTATATTTTATTATTTTTACGAAAAATATGGTTATATCGAAGTGATTATGTGCTTTTTTTAATGATTTCTACGTTATTACTTACAAAGACTAAGGTTTTTAATTGATATAGTGATAGAGATAATTCATTGTTAATTAACATTTTTCTACAATAATAATAAATAGTCATTTTACCTTAATCAGTTTTATATTAAGAATAAAATTTTACAACTTTAGTATATGAAAATAAATAAGCAGTAACAATTATGACGATAAGGTATAGAAAATAGAGTATTAGAATAAATAGGCGTATTAAAATAATGAGACAATATTTTTTTCAAAAATAATCTTATAATATAAATAGAATTTTCTAAACGCGTCTCATTATTTTAAGAACACTCTACCTCTCTAAAACACTCTTCTTTTCCCTTCCTCTTACATCTCTCTAACTTTTCTCACGATCGGATCCTCTGTTTGACGATCAGGAGATACTCATATGATCACTACGTCAAGGACTACAAATTTCATTGATCAATTGGGCGAATCGAGCGGGTAAGTGGTTAACCCTTTTTCTCTAGCGTCTAGGGTTCTTGATCCTACGAAATGGTTCTGTTTGCATGGATCAAGAGTTTCTTTCCTTCTCTAACCCAAATTAGGTTCTAAAGGTTCTCTCCTATCACCATTCGGTGATTTGTAGGTGTTTTTAGATATTCCTTGTGGTGCAAGTCACGATCGGGGTATTTTTTAGACCGGTACGAGTTTGCGAGAGGTAAGGGAAGCTAGTGGGTCACTTTAAAATGTATGTGTGCTGTGAAAATGTATGGTATGTGAATATCAAACTGATTGAAACATAAATGCAATTGGTGTTCTTGATAAATTTGGAATTTTGGTGAATTTGATGAATGTTATGATAATGAGTAGTGGAAATGAAGGTAGAATATGTTTTATGTATGTTTATAATGTTGTAATTTGATGTTGGTAAAATGAATTGTGCTAGTTGGGCTATTGAAGAAAAAGGGTAATACTGGTTGAAGATGAAATGGTCAAAAGTGGGGTTTAATGTAGATAATTGGTGAGTAAGGGTGGATGAACAGGGTTATTGTATTAGAGGTTAATTAGTTATGAACTGGTTTGAGGCAGGTTTGATACCTTGGAAGTGGCAGAAATTGGAGTTGTAGGTAGGAAACTGGGATAAAGTAGAGTTCTACTTGTGTTAGAACTCAATTTGGAGGAAGTGAGGTAGTGGAAACTTGAATTTGGAGTTATGTGTGCAAATGGTTAGTTTGGGCAGTTTTGGTAAGTCATTTTTGGGACTTGCTAGAGTTCCTAAGATGCTTGGAATTGTGCCATAAATGGTAGAATTCAATTTGAGTCTTTAAGTTGAGTTGTTGTGAGTTTTTGGGTGAGATTTTGAGTTTCCTTATTTAGTTTTAGGTTAGAAGTGTTTAGATAACCTTAGATGAGTATAAGTAAGTATATAATACAATCTAGGGGGGTTAGAAATTGGGAAAAATAGTTGGAAGTGGTAAGTTTGGTGTAGGGGACGTAGTTCTGTAGATTTGGTGCTGCAGATTATGCAGACTCGTTGAGCAAGTGGAGTCGTTCAGCGAGTGGTCACAGTGACTGACTCACTGTTTGATGATCCGCATAGTGAGATGATGCGCTGAGCGATTGGTTGAGGTATGGGATCACACTGTCAATTTTATTCGATTAATGAATAGGTGCGCTGAGCGAGTAAGTTGAGAGTCTTGTCCACTATCTAGGGAGTTTCGCTTAGCTAGAGATGTCGTTGAGCGCGAGTTCAAGGTCTAGTACCACTGGGAGTTTATTCGCACAACGAGATGGGTTATTGTGTGAGAAACCTCTATATTCGCTCAGCGAGGGTATGTGCTGAGTTATTGGTCCAAGTTTTAATTTACTCTTTATTTCCTTGTTCTAGTTTGATTTAAATGAAGTTTTGGGATTTATTATGAAGCATGCATGCATGTTTTATGGTATATAATTAAACATGTCATGAGTTATGTTTCAAAGTGAAAGTATGGTTTCAAAGTGGTGAAAGTAAGGTTCTAAAGTGAATTCTCCTGGTGAGATTCAAGTGTATTTATAATGAATGCAGGAGCTCAGTCTTGGGGGTTATCCTGAAACTCCAATGGTCTTTCATTCTCATGTAGAGATGATTGATCCATGTCGTGAGGAGTAGCAGAAGGTCTTAGCCTTGGAGACTTCTAGTATGCTCCAAGGTCCGGAAGAGACTAACCTCGTGACTGTGGTAGGGTGAAACCCATTGGCAATGATTTTGCAAAGCAGTAGAGGCCACCAGGAGTGCACGACCCGCCATAGCTCGACAATTATTCTATGTCCGGACGGTCAAAGTCGGTCAAAGTCAGTGTTGTGTCATGCATAAAGTGTTTTATGTTATGAATGATTACTTATGATTGTATGAGTTGTAGTATTAAATAATATGTTTGTCTTTTATTTAAACTAGCTTACCCTGTTGTTCGTTGTTTGTGTTTTGTATGTGTTGGTGTTCTTTCCTTTGCAATGATCATCCTGTGAGTGTGAATAGAGAGAGATGAGGTGTCTCTGGAACAAACATTGGACGAAGGATGTAGTTAGTTTTAGAGTAACTTTGTATATAGTTTTGATTAGTCTCTTGTATATAAAATTTTAAATTCTATGGTTAATTTGGATGATAATAAAATTTATATTTTATATCTTAATCTATAATTGTTCTATCTTATTAACTATATGATTACTATAATATGGTTTACAGCTATATTTTGGGATGTTACAATGACACTCAATTAAAAAAGAAGTCAAAGATTTAATTGAAAAATAATTTTTAGTATTTAATAGAATAATTTTTACATTAAGAATTCAACTGAAAATATTTAAAATTATAAAAAAACTTAAAATTTAATAATTTTTTTTTTATTTAGGTGTTATAGAATTTAATTTTATTGTTAATGAATAACGTAATTGTCTTGTATCTTTAACTCGTAAATAAAATCACTTTGTTTTCCTCTCCAAGTTTTTTCAACTTTTCCGTCAACTTATTCTTAGATATAAGTGAAGAAGAGATATATACACAAAAATAAAAAGCACGTCATTTTATTAATAACAAAATCAAATAACACAATACTTAAATTAAAATAAAAAATATTTTAAATTTTAATACGAACATAATTTTAAATTTATAAGATATTTAAAATTTTATTGCATCTACTTTCTATATTAAAGATGGAAACTACTCAATTAACACATGTTGAACTGGTTTCTAAACATTAGTTGGTGTGATTAAAAATCTGTCTGCATTGGAGTAAACAGAAGTTTTCACTTTTTAACATATAAAAATGGGAAGCAGAATTTATTTAGTTTCAAGGATTAATGCTTATAAATTTTATAAGAGCAAATCAAATTCAAATTAATAAATTACTATGATATTTGTTCGTAAGGAGATATTATTTAATGACATCACTACTAAAAGAATTGGATTTAAAATCGCACATTAGACTTCGATTGAGCGAAACCAAAATCTATAAAAAAAATGGTGGCATTTTCGTAGTTTAGATTAACTTTTCTGACCCGATTTAAGGAAAATCGAGACATATAGACAATATGACCACGGTTCAAACCCCACCCATTGCCTAACACCCTGAGAATGTCTCAGTTCACTAGGACCCGAGGCAATATACCCTATCTTTTGTTGTAATAATTTATATTATTGTAAAAAAAAAACATTGTTCAACGGTAATATTCCAACATTCAAAATTTTCAATGCTAATTAATTTTGTAACGTTAAAATCATTAATTGGTTTAATTTGTTTTATTCTTTCTTATCTCTATAAATAGAGAGCTCTTCTCCCATTCCAAAACACCAAGTTTAGTCTTTCTCATTCTCCTTTCATTATCTCTTCCTCTTCTAAAATTATCCTGGGTATAAACTCTATCAAGTTTCTTGCTAGTTCTGAGATCTTCAAAATTTTCTGAGAAGTTTTTGTTGTATCTTGGGAGACTTGTGCAACACATACAGGATAAGTCCTTAAGGACAGTGAATTTACACGCCTCAAGAAATTACATTTTGAATTTTGGTCAACATTTTTACTACAATCTTAAGGACTTGTATTTCAGTCTCGTTACTATTAAAAGTAAAAAAAGAAAAAAAATGGCCATGCTGGTTCAAAATATCTGGTGGGTTGTGTCTCTGACGAGGCTTCACACGTGGCTGGCAATGTGATCTGGTTTTGCTACAACGTTGGAAGTTTGCAGATTTTGTGGAACCACGCAACTTCACTGCCCCTGAAATTGTTGTGGTGCGTCATGGCGAAACAACTTGGAATGCTACTGCAAAAAAAACATAAAATCCAGGTTTTCTCTCCCTTACCAACAGGTTTCATGATTTCATTGAATATTGCATTTTAGGTCCTCCAAATAAATGCTTTACAAAGGAAAGTAGCATTATGTGTGAACACTCAATTCATGACGGGGTTCATGGTTTGGTGATGCCTATGATGTTGTTCATGATTGGAATAGTCATAATGGTGGTGTAACTATAATGATAGTCATGGTATTTGAGATGCTCTAGTTGATGTTATGTGATAGCGATGTTACTATAATAGTTAGAGTAAGTCAGTGGCATAGGTGCTAACCAAGGGTCTAGGTGTGAGATGTTAGGGATGACATCGAGGGTTAGAGATCAAGGATTGAGGATCGAGGATCAAGGATCGAGTAATTCGTTGTGATTGAATTATAATGTAATGTCTAGAAATCTTATTGATATTACTATTATGTATGGGGTGTTTGATTATTGTTGATATAATCAATATGTTTATATCTTGTTGTTATGATTGTTTTATCGGTAATTTATCCCACACGTGTTTGTGCTTGTGTGTTGTGAATGATATTATCGGTAATGATCGTATAATGTGTTATACGTGAACAAATGATGTTACAGATGATGTTGAGGCATGATAGATTCGAGAGATGATGGGGACAAACTTGGGATTTTATTTAAATTCATAGCATTTGAAGTTTAAAGATAATGTATTTGGAGTTATTTTATTTCGTTCGTTATTTTCATTGGACAAGAGTTTTTGAACTATAATGTTTTGAACAAATTATGCACGTTAAATGTTGAGGTTTTTGAAAATACATTGTCGTGCTATGTAAAAGTTTGAAATTTACCGATTTTTGAATCACCCGTGATATCCTGAAATTTTGGGCATTACTTACTACACTAATTCTCAACTTTTATGCTACTACCATCGTCGATGTGTATCTCTGTTCATAAATTAATATACTATAGTTTCAAAAAAGAAAACCAAACAAAAGAATGAAATGCAAAGATAAACTAATGCATTTAAAATAAGACACTCAAATTAAAAGCAGTAATAACTCATAAAGATTATCAAAAGGAATTTCTAGCATAAAAATAATTTCTTAGCTTAATCTTTCCAAGGTCTCTCTTACTACCACTTACCTTACATGTGTAATGCACACATTCTTTATCACAATCAGTCTCAACCTTTAGTATTTTTGTATATCAACCATCAAACTACTACCGTCACACCATTTCATTCACCAAAAAATCTCAAATCCATGAACCACAGCTAGACACTATTTCTAAAAGACAAGTGTATTGAATAGACTCGTGAGACTCTGGACCTATCATACTTACTACCAATTATTCATATTATAATCACATCCAAAAACTCATGTTCTTCATCAAGTCATGATAGAGTTAACTTTAGTTGCTTCCTAAGTATGTCTCCTTCATATCATACCAAAGCCTCATTCTACTCTCACTACCTAGATATCAATCTTTAGGTGAGTTACATACTAGTAGAGTTAGGATAGTCTCACTCTCGGTTGCCTTTTAATGCACTTCGTCGTACATGCAATAGTAGTAATTTTCCCTTGAAAATACTACATGGACTCAAACTTCACCATATCAATTCAAATAAAGTTCACACAAAAAAATTCTACATTTACTAACCATAATCATTAACGAAAATCAATCAACATAATAGATCCACTACCTAACGCCTTCTTGCTACCACCCAACACATATGCCACTACATTTATGGCACCCAACGATGCACAAATCATGCGTAGTGATAACAAGTCAAAACTTAAGCTTTTTAATATTTTAAAGTGGCTTCCAACGGTAAAACCCTAGCACTTAGTGGTTCACACGAAAAGGAAGTAGCAAGCCTAAAATCATGGATTTTTCTAGATTCCCAATAGTTATCACATATACTTATTTTAGTTCTTCTCAGTTCAGATTAAATAAACATATGAATCTTATTCAAACAAGCACACTAAAATTCTACATTCTAATATCATATATTTAATTGGGCATGAGTTAGCACATTAAAACACATTAATTGAGTTCATATAGTCATGCATATATGTTATAGATCTTCACTTGCATATGATCTATTGATCTCTCAAACTTTAAAAATACAACAATCAACCCAAAATTCAATCCTCTCAGTATTATCGTTCCTGTCACACTTTAACACACTAATAAATAAAAACTAGAATATTATTTTCTTTTCCTTTTCATAGTTTAAACATCCTAATAGTAGCTTTTCTTCAACTAATGCATCTTAAATCAGTTCAGATATTACATAGCAATTCAAATACACCAAACTAAAAGCCCAACCTTTATGGAGAATCAAATTCAACCATAACCAAACCCTTTGAATATCATTTCTATTTCTACAATATATCCATAGTCAAATTTCCCTTTTTCATCCAACAATTTCATCAATGACTAAAATAATTTTCCTCTATTATTTCATACTTCTAAAATAATTTTTACCCATCTTCATTTCATCACTCATAAACATAATTCAATTTCATTTCAATATTCAATTAAAATTCATCATCATTTCAATTCATGCAATTATAATTGAATAAGATTAGAAATAATTGATTATCTTCCCCTACCTAAAAGTATTGATCCCTTAAAGTCCAACTCTTGCCAGTATACTCGTTGGGGTCGATCGTTGCTTAGAACACCCCAACCTTTAGTAACAATGAAAATGCCACAAAAACCCTCACGAAGACCCACTTTGTTCTGGCTGACCTAAAAGAGAATCCCATCTTCTTCATTACTCACTTGTGGAGGTGTTATTTTTCCTCCTCTCATTCAGCTAAGCATCCCCTTGACCATTGTGACCTCCAAACCCCAGCGTTGGGTTTAGGCAAATCTTCATCTCCTCCTTCGAATGATACCAGGGCTCCATCTCCTCCACCATGCACCTCACTTTCATTTCATTTCTTTCATTGGTGTCGTTGAAGTTCGAAATCCCTAAACCTTATTTCAATTTTGATCTGGATTGCATGTAGAGGTGGGGGGTTTCACAGTGCACACTAGAGGGTTACACTTGTTCTGCATGGTCCCCATTGACGTGAAAGGAGATAAAGGTGATTGAAGTTCAAGGAAATGCGATTGGAGACCCAAAGAGTGTGAGAAAGGACATTGCAAAGAGATGAAGGAAAATAGAATGTGCAAAGGGGCACTAGTGTAAAGCGTTCTATTATGCCTCTAAAATGCTAAAAAAAGGGTTTAGAGCGAAAGACTGGAGAAAATTTTAATAAATGGGGTAAGTTTACCTCGTAAATTACAAAAATGGGGTAGTTGACTTAAATTTACAGATTAAGGAGAATTCGTCATGAGTCCTGACAACTTCACAATTGAAGTCCCGATGAATTCTTCATAAAATTTTGAAAAGGTGAAGTCATTTTGACCCATGATGACTTCTTTGTAAATATGCTTAACGAAAAGTTGTAATGTGTAGTTGAGTGAAGAACAAGCGAGTGAAGAATTGGGAAAGATTGTCGAGTAGAGTTGAGAACTCAACAATATTAACAACTCGGCATGTTCGAGTAGTAAGGAAAGGTCGGCTAAACAATTGAGGAGGTTGAAGATGTTGGTAGATATGTAGATAGCTTGAACAACAAGTGGAACATATGAAGAATTCGACAAGACAAGCAACTAGAGTGGTGAACATGATAACATTGTAGAATAATGCGGTGAACTCGGCAAGATAGTCGAGTAGTGTAGTGAACTTAGAAAGATAAACAAGTGAAGTGGACATGCCAACTTAGACAACTAAATAGCCCGGGCAAGTGCCTGGAAAGCTCGTATAGCTCGGGGGAGCATGTAAAGAGCTCTAAGCAAAACTCGATATAAAGCTCAATGGAGAGCTCATCAAGCTCGACAATTTAACATAAACTCGACAAGCTAAGTTTTAGAATGTAAGTGATAACTCCTTATATTTGCATATTTTTCTTTTCTTAGAAGTTCTTGTTAGTCTATTTTAGTCTTTAATTTTCTAGTATTAGAATACTTTTAGAATTTGCTTTATATTTTGTAGTTTTGTGAAATTTTAGTTAAAAATAGATTTTTAGTATATATTTTTTAGTACATTTGTAAATAATTAGAAAATTAGTATTTTTTCTGAAATTCCTTCAATAAAAATGTTTTGTTTTAATTAGGTTTTAATCACATTATTTTACTTCTTAATTTCATTTTAACCCTTTAATTCATTCTTTTTGATTTGGATCAGATTGGGCTTAGATGAAAATGCTGATTGGGCTAATTTGGTTGCATATAATTCCTGTGCAGGGATGTGTTTACAATTGGGCTGCTGGTGAAATTTGATTGGGCTTAAGGGATGAAGAGTGTTGGACCGTTGCTGGTTTGGCTCTACTGCCACCATTGTGATTATTTGAATAGCAAAAGACTGGATAGATTGGAAACAAATTTGGGTCGCAGCTGGTTGACTTCCCTTTAGTAAAACGACTGCGTTTTGGATGACGTTGTTGCAAGAAATAGAATGGGATTCAATGAAACTGTGCGTTTTGGCTAGTCTGTTGCTGCCTTGGACTTTGCTCGAGCTGGAGACTTTATTTTGGCAGAAAACCCTCCCTAGAGCTAGGGCTTGTGTAGGAGAGAGCGAAGCTAGAGAAAGAGGGTCCATGGCCTAAATGTTACTCGACCAGAAGCTTAGTGAAGAGTAGTGCACGTGCGAGAGGCTTAATCGGAAAAGAAAGCAGCAAGAGGATCGGAGGGTTGAGAAGCAAAGTGAAGAAGGGGCCATTGGATGAAGAGGAAGATATGATGAAGGTTCTATTTTTTTTCCATTTTCCCACTTTTCTTTTCAGACCCTATATAAAGGGATTGTTGTCATGTACATAGAGAGACTTACAGAGACTTTTACAGAGTTACACATTTTACATACTTTTGATTTTTTGGTTTTTCTAGAATAGAGAGAGCGATCGCGATTTCTAGGGTTTCATCTCATTCTTCGGTAAAACTCGAGTTCTTGCACTCTCGCTCACTTCTATTTGATACATTTTCGTTTTTTTTTTCATTGTTCATTGTTCCTTGTTAATAATACTTCCATTCGTGATGTTTCTGTTGAGTGTTTGTGATGTGATTTTATTCTTTTCAATGTTTTCCTATTCTCGTGTGCGTGTGTGAATATTTTGATTTGAAAATTTATTGAACTTTCTGCACTTCTACAATTC
Organism: Vigna radiata var. radiata; assembly: GCF_000741045.1. Taxonomy (NCBI): domain Eukaryota; kingdom Viridiplantae; phylum Streptophyta; class Magnoliopsida; order Fabales; family Fabaceae; genus Vigna; species Vigna radiata. The sequence continues at coordinate 66,217 of NW_014542418.1, read as the reverse complement.
CTTTTTGGAGTTAAACGACCCCGAGGTGGGCGTGAAATCACGAGAGGTCTTATCGAGTTAGATACAGAAGTTCAATAAATAATAAAAAAAAAATAATATTTGTTTTTCATGTTGTATTTTTTTTTGTTTCTGTTCGTTCATTTTAATTAGGTTTTGTATATTTTAGAATATTGATTAGAAACATGAATTAGATTTAGATTCATTGTGAATTTGATGAACTGAGTGATGATTATTGACTTTTAAGTTATGGAATTGAGCTTTAAGACCCTGTGATGGGCTTATTTTACCAGGATGTCTTCCTAACATATAATCTACCACTCTGGGCATTGATTTCGTATGAATTTGATTCTAGTTTTTTATTCGAACCAATTCTCCTTGCCGACTCTGTGGTTTTTGTTTTCATATTTCTTTTGATTGTAATATCTCTGGTAGTTGATTTGCATATAGTTTTAATTTCCTTTTATTTCATATTATTTCTTATTCAAAAATAGATTTTAGTTTTAATTCATTTCTTTTTAATTTCATTCTTTTAGTGTCCCCACCTTGTTTCATAGTAAATAATTAGTAAATAAGTACAAGACTTTAACCATACACTTTAATCTTAACAAGCGAGTCCTAGGATTGATATTCTGGTCATCCCTATGCTACATTAGTGGGGACCAGTTCTTTGTTCTGATTTTAGGCGACAAAAATCAGTTTAACACGAAGTCGTCATAAGTTAGGACAACTTTGGTTTAATTGAAAGTTGTCTTCATTCCTATGACTTTCATTCAACATGTTTACAAAGAAGTCGTCACCAATCCTATAATTTCATCTTTTCAAAATTTTGTGAAGAAGTTATTCTTATTCACGAGTACTTTAATTTCAATTTAGAAGTCGTCATAACTTATAACTTAATTATGACTTATATTTAGATTATAAATTTTAAGTCAATTATTTCATTAATCATCTTAGTTTTGTATATTTTCTAAATTTTTCTTAAAATCAGAGAAAGGACAATATTTGAGGAAGGAAAAAAAACAAAAATAATACTTTGATATGGTATATTTTCTTTTACATTAAAATGATCCAGTAAGTCTTACTCTTTTAAATATTTATTAAAAGTAAAAAAGATAGTTTTGGAAGAAAAATTGAAAAAAAATTGATCCAGTAAGTCTTACTCTTTTAAATATTTATTAAAAGTAAAAAAGATAATTTTGGAAGAAAAAATTGAAAAATAACATTTGAACATGCCAATGTATCAATCCTATAAAAAACAATTGAATTAGACTGTGCAAACATGATTGGTTATTAATCATGGTTGTGCATCATCAAAAAAGGGGGAGATTGTTGACAACACAATTTCTATATCAATCTAGTTTTTTATGATGACAACACATTGCTTAATGCATATGTTTTTTGCGGTTATTATATGTTCTTATGCAAATTAACTGTTATATCTGTTGAACATGTTTTTGTACTGTATTGCATGTTCCTATGTTGATTAATTGATATATATATATCTGAAACGTGTTTACATGGTTTATGTGCTATGTACTAGGCATCATTTCATATGTTTTACTACACATGTTTTAAAGCTGAAAATCACAAGCACTCTTATGAACTTTGAATTGTGTGACAAATTTTTAGTACAGTCGACTACATTGTGAATGTATTCGACTATGCTAAAGTCTTTGTGCAGATTTTGAGAATCAGTACTCTGTGTATTTTTTAGAAGAAAAGAATTTCAAAATGTTTTACATGGTTGATGTCGACTATGTGCTTTACACATTCGATTGTATCTTTAATCTGATTTGGAATTCTGTTACGCTCTTGCACTCTAACAGGTATATTTTTAAAAGTTAGTTGAGCATTGATGACTTGGTCAACTGTATTAAATGTGTTATGTTATTTGTTGATCATGAGCTACTAAGTTGACTGAACTGTTATAACTGTCATAATACAATCGACTGAATTAGTAGCGTATTCAACTGAGAATCTAACTGTATAACATAAATCTATAAATAGGCTGAACATAGGTTTGTTCAGAGACTTTTGATGAACTGATAATTTTCATTTTTATTTCAGATTTCTCTTAGCTCCAAGAATTCTCCAAGAAGACGGTTGTGATCTTTCTTGAACGAGATTCATAGAGGAGACTTTCTGCGCTTACATTTGTTGATCATTATTTGCACAAGAAAGGTGCTTCTGTGTGATCGTGTTGAAGGCTTGGCATCCTGTGAAGACTGCTGAATTGTGTTGAAGGCTGCTGAATTGTGTTGAAGGCGTGGCATCCTATGAAGATTGCTGGAATTGTACCTGTTGTGATACAGGGGGATAGTTCACTTTGAGGATTGTTCAAAGTGGTGTTGCAGATTGCAGAAGAGGGGATTCTTGCTGCAATTCTGGTTTTGTTCTGCAGTTATATTTTGGTTTTGGGTTAGAGAGGAGATTTATATTTTTGACGTAGAGGTCTTCTATAAATTCCTTGTTGTAAAAATCGCAACCATTATAGTGCATTTGCTTCCGGGTGGAAGGACATTGGATGAAGACATTGTTGGCCGAACCAGTATAAAAACCTGTGTTTGATTTTCTTTATCCCTTATCTTTTACATTCCAGTCAACTCTACTTTTTACGCAGCCAACTACGTATTTTCCGCTGCATACAATTTATAATTGCTTGCATTTCAAGAAAGTTCAAAAAGCTTTATACTTTGTTTTCAAGATTGCAAAAAGAACTTATTTTTGAAACATCACCAATTCACCCCCCTCTTGGTGTAAAAAGAAGCCTACCTGTTTTCCAACAGTAAGGAGAGGTCGGCTAAACAATTGAGGAGGTTGAAGATGTTGGTAGATATGTAGATATCCCGAACAACAAGTGGAACATATGAAGAATTCGACAAGACAAGCAACTAGTGGTGAACTTGGTAACCGAGTAGCATAGTGAACTTAGAAAGATAAACAAGTGAAGTGGACATGCCAACTTAGACAACTAAATAGCCTTGGGAGGTGCCTGGAAAGCTCGTATAGCTCGGGAGAGCATGTAAAGAGCTTTGAGAAAAACTCGATATAAAGCTCGATGGAGAGCTCATCAAGCTAGGTAATAGAAGAGATACTCGACAAGCTAAGGTTTAAAATGTAAGTCGGCATAAGTTAGGACAACTTTGGTTTAATTGAAAGTTGTCTTCATTCCTAATGATTTTCATTCAACATGTTTACAAAGAAGTCGTCACCAATCCTATAATTTCATCTTTTCAAAATTTTGTGAAGAAGTTATTCTTATTCACAAGGACTTTAATTTTAATTTAGAGATCGTCATAACTTATAACTTATATTTAGATTATAAATTTTAAGTCAATTATCTCACTAATTATCTTACTTTTGTAATTTATAGAATAAATTATATTATTTTTTAAATTATTTTTCAAATCAAAGAGAAGAGGATATTGGAGGAAGAATAAAAAAACAAAAATAATACTTTGATATGATATAATTTTTTTTTATATTAAAATGATCCGGTAGGTCTTACTTTTTTAAATATTTATTAAAAGTAAAAAAGATAATTTTAGAAAAAAATAATTGAAGGAAAGTACCGGAATACACTAAATAAAGATAAATGTATATGGTATAATAATAGAAAAAAATGAAGATATAAAAATATAAATGAGTAAAGCGGTTGATTATTTTAAAGCCAATTTATATTATTTTGATTAATTTAATTAGTATTCAGGTTTTAGTTAGTTTTTTTTTTTATAATCCCAACGTATCATATAACTAAGACAAATTATATATGCCTTGATTATAGAATTTCATAAATAAACTTAAAATAAATCCTTTGTTAGAGGCTGCTGTAATATACACAGAATGAATGGCTAATCTAACGCTTCAAACAACAATTAATGGATACCATTTGCATATACACGAAACTTGTTGATTAACATTATCCATATATAGCTTCCAAAATTATCTTAGCAGAGACCAGGCAAATTGTCCCAAGGGTAGCAACCTTGGTTTTCGTTATGGTTTGTGGTGTTGGTGAGAGGAAACAATGAAGCCACGGGCTTAATATCAACTCCAAAGTTGTCATCTGTCATGCCACTACCACAGGGTTGTACATTCAACCCTTCTTGATCACCATTGTTCAGCCAGTCATGACCCTCTGTGTTGGAAGATGGAAATACCGTAAGCAATGATGACAACTCCTCATTCGTGAACTTGCTCAAGTCAGGTGCTTCTTCCTTTGCCTTTGCTGCTGCATGCATCATCATTCAGATGGAATCAATCATCAAATTTTCAAAACTTTAAGCATAGTAACAAAAATGAAACCAACCTGATGCAGAAGAAGGCCAGTAAAGAGAGCTAGATGGAAAGTCCTCAAAGCTTTGGCATGCATCGAAAAAATCATTTCCCTCGTTTAAACTCAAGTGGGGTCGTTTCTTTGAGTTCTGACCCGAAGCCAACGCCTGAGCCTCCAAGAGAAGACCCCCCAGCAAGCCGCTTCTGGTTTGGAAAGAAGGGTCGTTGAAATCAATGTCAAGCTTAATGTCTTGCTCTTGGGGTGGTTTGTAGAACTGGCTTGAAGGGAGATCCAACTTGGGTTGGAAGGAGGAAGAAGAAGAAATGCCTCGGTCAGATTCTACGAAAGAGGGTTGAAAAAACGGAGAGAAACCTGAAGAAACTGGGAATCTGAATGCATCAAGATGAGGGAATTGGGTTGTGAGAGGAAGGTCAGGGAGGGGGTTGTAGCTTGAAGAGGCACGGTAGCGTTTGAAGCGAAGAGGGGTGCATAGGAGTGGTTCTGGTCTTTGGAAGGTGAAGGAGAGAGAGGAGGGTGAAGAGGAGGAGAGTGGAAGAGGTGACTGGTCTAAGAAAGTGATAGGTGAAGAAGTGGTGAAGGGTTGTCTGTGATGGAAAGGGGAACTCAGAGGGGAATGTTGAGTTACAGATGGAGATAGAGGTTGTTGTTGTGAGTGTTGTTGCTCTTGTTGTTGTTGGTGATGATAGTTTTGGTGGTGGCTTTGTTTGAAGAACTCAAAGTTTGTGAGATTGTTATTAGGGTTTGATCCTGTTTGTGTGAAGCATGGAGAAGGATTTGGTGTTGTGGAACAATGGTGATCATTCTCATCTGAATAGAGAGGGAGACCTTGTCTTTGGCGACGTTTGATCCTTGTGTTCCAGTAGTTCTTGATCTCATTGTCTGTTCTTCCAGGCAACTGTGTCGCAGCAGCAACCAAAGAAACAGAGTTCAAAATCTGGTTTTTTTTACTACATTAGTGCAATTTTAGATGGAACATGGTGCATTAAAATGTTCAATCAAGGATCACTTAACAAGACATGTCTAAATGCATATAATACACCAATCAAAATTAGGACAGTTTTTTCTGAAAAGACTAAAATTAAAACTTACCATGTTAACAAGCACAGACAAACATGTCAATCTTTAAGAATTGAGAACTTAAAATATTTTTATTGTAGCTTTAGTTTTGGAGTGATTAGATACATTTGCAGATACAATATATATTCTGAAGCAGTGAAGAAAAGGAGATAAAGAAAATGCATACCAGAGCAGCCATTCTGGCCCATTTGTTGCCAAATTGTGAATGGAGTTCAATGATGAGCTTTTCTTCCTCAGGAGAGAATGCACCTTTTTTCAAATTGGGCCTCAAATGGTTGGCCCACCTAAGCCTACAACTCTTCCCACACCTATTCAACCCTGTGTTCCTCTGCACTGCATTCCAATTCCCTTCACCATGTTTTGTCACATAATCTATGAGAACAGCATCTTCTGCAGCTGTCCAAGGACCCTTCTTCAGAATCACCTCCTCCAATTTGCCACCACCCTCACCACCACCGCCGCCACCAAATTCATTGCCACCAAACGCAGCCAACAACCCATTTTCCCCATTGGCATCACCATTACTGTTTGCCATACCCTCCATCAAGCTCCTTCACCAAAACTTCCCCCCTCTTGCTATCTGTTTAGCCTCTGCAATTCTTTGTCCATAAGCCAAATACTTAATTTATCTTCACGTGCTCAATGCATTCATCTTATGCAATAAACTGTATGTTAAAGTGTGTGTGTGTGTATAGGTTAATTCCTAAGCTCCAAATAAACCACTCTACAAAAAGAGAGGGTAGGAGCTAGGAACTGGTTTGTGGCTGCGGCGGCGGCGGCGGTGAAGGGTGGCAGAGGTTGTTGTTTTGAATGGTGGCAGAGGTTGTTGTTTTGGCGTAAACTGAATGAGGGTGCTTTGTTCCACAGTGGCTTTTGAAGGGACCGAAATTTAGAGAAAGTGCTAAAATTTAGGTTCCTAGAAACTCTCAGAGCCAATGGTTCTTCGTAGCCCTTGCTGTCCTCTAAGCTTGTAACAACTCAGTTTTTTGCTGCTACGTGGAGATTGAACAGAAGGGACAAGCATTAAGACAAACACATGGTGTTCAAAAATAGAAAATCCATCACACTAAGGCAATGAGCTTGAATTTGCATGGAAAAATATGTGGCATGAGTTGTCACTATAATGCACACAGCACAGTAGTGTGTTGTTACATCCTAGGTTGCATGAAACTACGTTGGAACATGTCGATTATAGAAGTATTTTGAAACACGTCATGCATGGGGAATATGTGTTGGACATTGTTTATAGAAATTCTACAATTATTAATTCGTTATTTGAATTAATTAAAGAAATATAACTTAAATATGTTGTTAAAAATATTGTTTTATTGATTTATGTCCCAGCCAAAATCACAAGAAGCTGAAATTAATTTTAAATAATGTGAAACCACCCACGTTTACTATACACAGGAGATGTTATTTTTTTTTTATCATAACAAAAATAATAAATTTTAATTCAACTATAGAAATAAATATAAGTAATTTTTATAATTTTTGAAGATAATTTTTATTTATTTTGTAAGTAATATTTTTATTATAAATAATTATTTTACTTTAAAAAAATATTAAAACAATTATTTAAAAAGTTGTGACTTAAAAAATAAAACTCGTAAGATAATTATTTTAATTTTTAAAAATAATTATTTATAAGAGAAAAATCTAATAATTTATATGTATTATTTAACATATTTAAAACTAAAACTATTTTTATCAAATTTAGTTGAGTAGTCTTCCTGATGTCTTGAGGTGTAATCGAGTTCTCAATTACTACAAGAGAGGAAGTCCACTTGGAAAGACTCGACTACGATACTAAAGTTACTGGAAAGTATAATATTTGTGAGTAAAGAAGGATTATAAGATGATTTTACTTCATGATAGATAACATATATTTATAAGTGTTTTAGGTCTTTTAAAATAAAATACAAACATATATGCATATGATAAATGAATTTTGTTAACCACAAATGGATTGTGTTTATATCACATAATCAAATCATATATCTTATTTGTTAGATCCTTGTCGATTAGGCCTAAATTGGATCTTGACAAATTATACAATTATGTTATAATAATGAATTGAGTAGATACATAAGTTTTTCCGAGCTCCAAAGTTATAATAACTTTTGAAAGTGAATAAAATTATTAAATGAACGAGTTCACATGCGTTATATTCTATTGTATATGATTAAAACCTTTTAGACACAAAATCACTCGAGTAATGAAAAATGATTGACCATTAAATACTAACTCGGCTCGCTTTATTGGACACATAATAATTTGTTTATAACTTTATTTTTTACTTAAATACATCCTCCAAATTTTCTCTTTTCATTAACGAAGGGTGTTTTAAGTCACGATTAACCTTTAAGATTTCTTCTACTACTCCTTTTCACTTAGGTTTAAGATACCTTTAACTATTATAATCAAATATTTATTTACTATAGATTTTATCTTTCCATAATAATACTTTAACTTATTCTTATCCTATTTATTTTTCCTGACAAATAAAATTATAACTATTACAACCAAGTAATATAAATGAATAAAGGGACTCCTAAATGAAAAATGAACAATTAAATTACGATCACTATTGGATATAAATATTAATGAATAAATAAACAAGATCACCGAGTTATATAAATATAAATGAATAGATAAATAGTACTATAATGAAAGCTACAAATAAATAAATAAACAAAAATAGTGTGTAACTAGACATAAATATAAATAAATAAATAAAATAATATTAGAGACATTTCATTGAATTTAAATATATACGTAATATAAATATAAATACATTAGTAAAATGATATTAGGGACATCTCACCTATATATAATAGTTAAGATAATTATCTCATTTCCTTATCTCGGGTAGAATATATATTTTTTCTTTTCTTCCTCTTCTTTCTTTTTTTCTCAATATATATATATATATATATATATATATCAAAATTTACTATATAAAGTATGTTCTTCGTAGTTCCCTATGTATATTATTGAATACAAAGCATAAGTTATTTTCAAAACATGATCCAGACAAGTGATATAGTTGGAGAGTGGACTTACCTCGAAAAATTAGTGATATTTTACTCCATTTTTCTCCTATGAAAGTTGATGCTCTTTTTTTGTTTGATGCGTTTTTCAATTAATTCTTAATTAAACATATGCAAATAAACACAATTATGTATATAAGAAATATTATTTTTAAAAACAATGAAATTTTTTTGGAATACAGTGTTTTTGTTGTTAAGCAAAAAAAGAAACTCAGTGTTGTTTTTTTTTCAGCTGTTGTCTTTTTAGTATGTTTGTTTGCCCCTTATATAAGAGGGTATTCTAGTTTCATGTGATAACAAGTGAGATATATCTCTATCAATTAATATGTTGGTCCAAAAGTGTTTCATAGAATCTCAAAGGCTAAAACAACAAAACAAATATGGGAGATCTTGATAAAAACATATGGAGATAGTGACAGAACCAAGAAGGTGAAAATGAAAACATTACAAAGATAGTTTAAATGTTTGACTGTGGAGGAAAGTGATACAGTGGCAGATTATTTCGATAGGGTGCAAGAACATGTTAGTGCTATGCGTGCATGTAGAGATATGATCATTGATCAATATGTTATTGACAAGATCCTCAGGACTCTGCCACCAAGATTCGACCACATAGTGGTGACTATTGAAGAAACAAATGATCTAGAAACCATGGAGGTGGAAGAGTTACAACATTCATTAGAGGCTCATGAAGATAAATTAAATGAGTATAGATAGTTTCAAGATCTAGTTTTGCAGACTCGACCCCAATTTGATGGAAAGGGAAACATGTCCAAAAAATTTGGAAAAAGAAGTATAAGGAAGCTCAAGAACAACAATGAAAGACTCAAATGATTCTGAAAAATGAAAGAATCACAAGTCAGATCAAGTTTCTAATCAAGAAAAAGATTAGAAATTTGACAAAAGGAAAGTAAGTTGTTTTAATTGTTAAAAGCTTAGGCATTTTCCTAAAGAATGTTAGAAGGGTGAATGTGCGAAGAACAAACTCAAGAAGCTAACCTGACACAAGATATCATATCTGATTTGAAAGCAGTGATGTTGTTAACTCATTGGCAGGTGTACCAAATCGTTCAAAGTGATAAAGAGTAAGTTCAGAGTATCGTTCTCCCAAAGAAGTTGTGTTACGTTATCTAATGAAAATTATTTACCAAAATCAATTTTGTAACGATGGAAATTTTGATTCATATCAAATAACATACTGAAATTAACAAAATATTAAAATTTGAAATTAAAAGTTTAAAGTAAGATTCGTTGGAATTGAGTTCATGCCTTACATTACAATAACTTTATGAACAATATATTCTGCATTCAAACATTAATATTACTGTATTTTGGTTTAATCCCTTAAAACAAGTTCTAAAAATATTAATTTTTTAAGTAATTAAACATAACCCTTGCATTAAGATCTGATGTTTATAAATGACCTTCTCCTTTCATTCTTATCAAGAGTTTTGGATAAATGAACGATCTTTCTTTGTAGCTAAGCAAAGGCAAATAAAAAACATTGAAACAATGAAACATAGCTTTATAACACTCTCAATCTCCCAAAATTGGAGATGTCATAGAAGCCAACATCCACACAAGAAGGAACTGATCTTGACGTTGAAAGAAATTAAAATCTGGATTTAATCTTGAGACAACAACATCTAGTGTAGTGAAGAAGCGGGATGGAGTAGAAGACGAATCCAAGAAGTGTTGTAGCGAGAGGCCGCATATGGTAGTCAAAACTTGTTGCTCCCATAGTTGAAATTTTGCATTATTAAGCTTCAATCTAATTTGTGTAGGAAAGGTATGGAATCGAGAAGGAGCAGATTCATTGGTGGATATGATGAAGAAGAAGTCATGACCCAAACTAAAATAGTCCCTAAACTTTAAAGAGATATATCATAATTAATACTTAATCTTAAAGAGATATAGGCCCTAATCAACACACTTCACCTTGAGGTGTTCGGTCATACTATGACAACATACACATATTCGGTTATGTGAAGATCTCCTGCTGTTACTCTTTAGTCTTAAAGACATTGGTTGAATACGATTAGTCATAGATTAACATATTACATTATTTAAAGATAATAATAAAATATTTATATAGTTAATAATTAACATAATTCTATTACATTCTAAAATTATATGTTACAATAAATATAAGATAATATTTAATATGGAAAATATATAAGAAGACATAAAGATAAAGATGCTTTCTTTTATTAATTAATGTGTCACAACTCCACTATTTTACACTTTTTAAAATTATATACATAAGTACAAATTACATTTACAATGCATATGTTTGCTTGACATCAAATCATCATTCTCAGTCTCTTGCTTTTCTTTTTAAGTTTCATATCTATCACTGAAACATAAAAATACAAAAATTATTGATAGATTCGGGAGATTCAATACCAATAAACCGTAAACAAATTCATATGACAAATAAAAATATTATTTTTAATATAAAACCTTTAATACAATATTTATATATATGTCATTCTATTTATCCAATGTAAAATTTTTAACTCACCTTAAATTCCTAATTAGTTTTTCTCATATCCGCAACCTTAAAACAACATTCAAGATGCATTAATTATTCAATTAAATTTCGTTAAATAAATACATAATGATATATATATATATATATATATATATATATATATATATATATATATATATATATATATATATATATATATATATGGGATTTGCTAACGAGTGTATGCCTGTTTTTCAGTCGGTACATCTTAACAATGTGTACCGGATTATAGTAGACAAAAATACCCTTATATATTATGGATTCTAAGTTTTAGAGTCAAGGATATTTAAATAACTTTCACTCTCAAAACTAAAAAAACAAGAAACCCCAAACCCTTACTCACCTCTCTCATCCTTCTCAATCCTTTATCTTTCATCTCTCACTCCAACCTTTTCTCTGTCATCTCTACTGTAGCTCCAATTAAAAATAATCAGAAACACTGGCTTTTAAGCAATTTCTTACAAAAAATGATTTTATAATGAGTTTTCATTTTATAATTTTTGTTTTATCTAATTTTATCTAATTTTCACAAGCATAAATACATATGAAGGAATTGGTAATTCGCCTGAAAAAAATCAGAAACACTCGCTATTAAACAATTTCTTACAAAAAATGATTTTATAATGAGTTTTCATTTTATAATTTTTGTCTTATCTAATTTTATCTAATTTTCACAAGCATAATGACATCAGAAGAAAAAATTGGTAATTGGCCTGAAGGTTTTTTAAAAGATGATGATTCAACATCTGCAGATGATGAAATTAGAGAGGTTAGTGAAGATGATGAAATTGAAGAGATCTTGAATGAACCTTT
>NW_014542418.1:51006-54099 GCF_000741045.1 Vigna radiata var. radiata | reverse complement strand
ATATATATATATATATATATATATATATATATATAGGGCTATGAACTAGCAATATATATATATACAAGTTTAAGAACATCTTTCTATAGAGCACACTAAAAATCACAAATTAAATTATGTTTTTTTACCGTTTTATATGAATGTTGAATACATAACAAAATTTATTTTAAAAGCATAATCTATATAACTTATGAGAGTGGACATTACCTCAAGAAATTAATGATATTTTTTATCCATTGTTGTCTTGTTGTTCCTTTTTTTATTTGAGTCATTTTAATTAATTTTTAATCTGCAAATAAATACATAAATGCATTAGAAAATTATGGTACAGCACCTCTAAGAAGCTAATTTTAAAATGAAAGGAAAATTTTAGGAATACAAGACAAATAAACAAAAGGAAACAATTTGATATGTAATGTAATAAAGAGAAATAATTAAAAATATGAAAATAAATGTTTTCTAATATGTTTTTTAAAATTATATTATAATTATTTAATTTTTATGAATTTAAAATTGCATACCTGGATTGTTGTAAATAAATGATATGGTGTCTTTTAGATTTCCAAACCAAAGCTTCTTAATAAATGTTATATCTATTGATCTCAACAATGGTGTGTTGATGTTGCCTCTTGAAAATATTTTCATACTTGGAACATTGCTAACTTTTAAAGTTTGTAAATTAGGCCAATCAAGATTTCCACGATAATGACTGAAATTCATTAATTTTGGAAGATTCTTCAATACTAGACATTTCATTTGGGGAAAAGTGATATATACATTTTCATCTTCATCACTTGAGATCACTTGCTTTAGTTCTTTGCAACTATGCAGTCTCAATAATTTGAGTTTCTTAAGATATTTGGAGGAAGAAAGTGAAAATAAACTTTCAATGCTACCACAATGGATAATGAAAAGTGACACCAAATTTGAGAAGAATGAAACATTAGGTTCTTTGTTCCATATAAATTTCAAACTATTTAGGTTACTCAATGATATTTTTCTCAGTTGAGGAAGCATTTCTTGAATAGGATGATCATCTTCAAGATTGAATACTCTAATCAATGATTCACATTTATCTAAAGACAAATCTTTGATGTTGTTGAATCTTATGAACAATCTAGAAGAGATGACACTTAGTAATTTATTATTGTTGCTTAAAGTTAGATTTTCCATCTGACAAAATGATTTTGAAGAAACACTATAGTGCCAAAGCTCCTTAATATCTTGATCTATTATATGAAGCACCTTTAATTTTTCCAATGACAACAGTAAAGAATAAATGACATTTTCAAATTTCAAATATAAGAATCAACAAATCAAAGTAGAATAAAAGTAAGAAATATGACAATGTACAAGTTAATACATTTTGTACTTTCATTCCATTTTCAATACAAAAAAATAAACAAATTATAGGATAAATAATCAGTTTAGTATAAAAAATATTAACACATCTCATTTTTAGTAAAAAAAATAAAAATCTTTTTTTAAAAAAAATTATTTTGTTAGTTTTAAACTACCTTAATGATTGAGGTAATTAATCATCTTTAGTAAGTATATTAAAAAACTAACCTTAATACATTTAATCCTTCTATTATCGTAACTCTACGCAAACGTATTTTAAATTCACAATTTTTATTATCAATGTTAATGTTTCGTGATAAAAACACATGACAATTAATAAATATCAAATATATGCACCTCATCTATTAATAGCAAAGACCAAAAAAAAAACTGACAATATTAAAAAATTGTATTTATTTTTTTATTTTTTTATTGTACTAAACATAAAATATAACATTATTTATTTTATTAAACTGATTATTTATCTTGATATATATATATATATATATATATATATATATATATATATATATATATATATATATATATAAAATAAACATGAGTAGAAATACAAAAAGTAAAAAAAAAAAATTAATTTGCATGCATATTATGATAATGAATATGCAACTTAAAATTGAAACGTACTGAATTTGGAAAGAAATAACTTGAAATAGCTTGCTCTTTATGTTCTTTCAACTCATTGGACTCTTCAACAAATGTCACTAGAGAAGGACAATTTGTTATTTTCAATATTTCCAAAGATGGAAATTCTGACCCAGAAGGAAATGCACTATACAAATTTCTTAGATTTTGAAGAATAATCTCCTTTAATTGAGAAAAAATGACTTTTTCTTTTCCGATAATAACCACGGTCTTATTAAGGTATCACAATCCAAAAGTTTCATATTTCAAGGTGTAATTCATTTGCTTCCAAATATTCCATTGTTGTTTCTTTAACTTGAAGAAGTTCTGCACCTAATAAGGAATAAAAACATGTAAGTATATATAATAACTATTTAACACAAATAAAAAATTGATACTTTTAAAGCATTCACTCAGGACTAATTGTTGAGAACTTCTTCTTTTCCTAATGGATTTTTATAAGTAACTTTTAATTGAATTATTATTTTTTAAAAGATTCATTGTTTGATTGAAAATTAAATCTATATATAAAAGATTCATTGTTTGTATTAGCAATTTAAGATCTTCCATCGAGATAACCTGAAATACTACGTTTATGCGTAAGAAATAGGCTTAATACCTCATTTGGTCCTCTAGTTTGCCAACTTATCTCATTTTGGTCCTCTATTTTGCAACCGTCTCAATTTAGTCACAAATTTTGCAAAAATGAACAAATTTCATCACATCCGTTAAGTCTTATCAAACAATGTTAAGTGTTGATGACGTGTTGGACAAGTGTTGAAATGAGAATGTGGTGAGGTGTTATTTTTTATTTTACGTGGCAATTGGGATTTAATAATTTAGGGATTTAGTAATTTAGGGATTTAAGGGTATTACAAAATCAGAGCAACTGATAATTGGGAATTAGGGATTCGAAAATTTGAGTTTGGGAATTTCTTGAAGTGCTTGCGAGAGGAAGCCAGAGACATTGACGCAATTCATTGTTGGAGAAGACGAAGTCAATCCAGGCTACTGGTGACGCGAATAGAGGTAAGTTATGTCCTTTTCGTTCTTCTTTACCTTTTTCGAGCATGTGCGATATTTGGGGTTTTGTGTGTTTGTAAGTCGTGT
>NW_014542418.1:34390-46041 GCF_000741045.1 Vigna radiata var. radiata | reverse complement strand
TTTTATTTCACATTGACATGTGGTAAAAACTCAACTTACAGCTCATCAACACTTAACGCCGTTTCATAAGACTTAACGGATGTGATGAAATTTGTTCATTTTTGCAAAATTTGTGACTAAATTGAGACGGTTGCAAAATAGAGGACCAAAATGAGATAAGTTGACAAACTAGAGGACCAAATGAGATATTAAGCCTAAGAAATACTACTTTTATTTGATCAGAGACGATATTAAGAGAAAAATAGTGTTTGGGTTGGTTTCTGTGGAGTGGATGGAGGAAGAATAAATGGTTATTGCTGTGTTTTTTTTTCGAGTTGGATGAAGTATAATGTATTTTTTGAGTGTTGATGAAGAATGATGAAATTGTGTTTGTGGAGATGAATACAGAGGAGAAAAATTTAAAGTAGGTCTTATTAGAATCGGAGAAGATTTGGGATGGATGTCCTCCTAATTAATAATAATAATTATTTTTATATATTAAATTATTCTATTATAATTAATTAATAATTGTAACTTGTAAGTATGTTTAAATTATAATATTATTATACATTTATATCTTTCAAATAATATAATATAAAAATATTGACTTTTTTATATTATTTTATTTTAATTTTTAATTAAAATTAAAAATGCGTAGCATGTTACCTCTTTCTATCCTATCTTTAATAATATTAAAAATTTTATAATAATTATATATAATAGGATACATCTTTTTAGTGTCTTCATTTTTTTTTTCAATTTTATTCTCTAAGAGGATACATATTTTAAATTTAAAAAATAAATAGTTTAATAATTACATTTTTTCAGTTTTATAATTTTGGTAAATATATTTTAATTCAAATAATTATTCATTATAAAATAATTATTTACTTTTTTTATCATTTTAGTAACTATTTCTTTAAATTTAAATGATTACTCGTAATAAAAAAATTACACAATACTATTTATAATATTGTTTTTTTCTTTTTTTTATCCTTTTAAAATTTAAATCATTTTTAAATATTTAAAAAAAATCACATATACAGATATGACAGTGTCTGTGTTTACGCTAATTATAATAATAATAAAATTAAAGATGAAAACGCATTAAATGAAAAAAAAAAAACATATTTTTTAATATTCACTTTTACTTTCAATTGATAATAAGAAACTATAAGATCTAGATATATAAACATGATTAAAAAAGTAAAGACAAAAATATAATATCATCTAAATTTTATATATATTTTCTTAATAGGTCATTGATTATGTGTCTTATTTTTTTTGAAATGAATAGACTAAAGAAGTATACAAATAAATTTT
Organism: Vigna radiata var. radiata; assembly: GCF_000741045.1. Taxonomy (NCBI): domain Eukaryota; kingdom Viridiplantae; phylum Streptophyta; class Magnoliopsida; order Fabales; family Fabaceae; genus Vigna; species Vigna radiata. The sequence goes on along the minus strand of NW_014542418.1, from coordinate 44,739 downwards.
AAAAACATATATATAGAGAGAGTGTAGTGTGTGAGAAATAGAGAGAGAGAGGTTAATATACTAAAATTAACATTAACAATGAAGTATTCTAAAATTTGTCTTTAAAAAGGTAAAGTAATTCATTAAATTTTCAATAATTGAAAGTTCTCACCAGTAATTACCTTTGCGGAGACATATGCGGTGGTAGGAAAAATGTCACCAACCTGAGATAATACTTTTATGCATAAATTATTCTTTTTATAAGTTATAAAAAAGTACTTTATTTTTCTCTTCTAAAAAACCTTTTAAATAATCTAAACAAATCATAATCCTAATACGACTAGACTAGCACATGATCAATGAGATAAAGCTGAATAAAAGTTCAAATAACTCACCCAATTAATAGTTTTAACTTAGATACTAAAAGAAATAAAGTTAGTCAAAAGGAATACTCATTTTACAATTTAGAGCTAACTTACGCAAAGGTAAGATTCTTACATAAGGATACTATAATGAGTCAATTCGATATTTTTTCATTAATAACACACATTATTTTTTTAATTATCCATATAGCATACTATTTATAATATTTATCCACATAGTACGGTTTTAAAATACATTCAGAATTCGGTTTACTGGAATCCGAATTCTGAACATGTTTCAGATTATTTCAAAAACCATTGTGCTTTTCAGAATTCCATTTGCTTTTTGGAGGTAAATAACTTAAAATATTTTCTCAGAATTCGATTCCCTATTATACGAATTTCAAAAATCAATTTTTATAAAATCATCTGAAACATGTTCAGAATTCGGATTCCAGTCAAACCGTGCTATATGGGTAAATATTATAAACAGTATAGTATACGGGTAATTAAAAAAAATAATGTGTGTTATTAATGAAAAGAAATCGTCAATTCGATCCCTTTTAATTTAATTTTTCTTATATTTCGATTCAGTTTAAATATTTTGAAAGAGTGGTAATAAGAAGAAAAATATTATGTTTGAAATATTAAATAGTACCTGCTTGCTTGAGACTCTGTTTAAGTTATATTATGCTAAAATTGGAATGACGCTGATATTGAATTGTGGAGGAAAATGAAGGTTTTATAGATCTCCAATTACAATATTGAAAGCTTCTGTTTTTTCATTTCGTTTTCCTCCAAAATAGATTCTGTTTGTTTTCTAAATTCTTTCCTCATCATCAACTTTCACGAATTCTTTGCTTTTGTTTTGGCTAACGTAGTCATTCTTTGCTTTTGTTTTGTCTAACGTAGTAATTCTTCGCTTAAAACCAATACCATATATTTCAACGTTTTTCTTATTAATCAAATTTCTGAATATATTTTTGGAACATATATTCAAAATTACTCTAGAAATTATCATTTTCTTTATAAAGAAAACATGTTAAAAAAAACATGTTAAAACTTCAGTTTTTCATTATCAAAGAAAAGAACAAAATTATTGTATTCTTACAACTCGGATGGACTCCATTGAATCAATAAAATGTGATTTCTTCTTCAATCTTCAGACTTGGTTTTGGTTGTCCACTTTGGTGTGGTCGACTTCAGAAAGTTTCAGTCTCGAGTAGTGAAATATCTTTAAAGATATTTAACGATTAAGTTAGTATTTTATCCATAGTTTGTTCTTGGACAAACGTTAAAAAAATTTCTCCCTTTTATCTGAGGTGTTTACTTATATAGAAATTTTTTTATTGACATTTTCCCTTCAATTTAAATTTAAATGATTACTCATAATAAAATAGACAAAGTATAACTTTATCTTTGTCTAAGTTGAAAAGAATGACGATAAATAATATTCTAAAAATGAAAATATTTTCAAGAGACATACTCATCACATCACTTCTAAGATCAATTTATATAACATTTGTTAAGAAATTCTGGTTTGAAAGCTTGAACAACACCATATCACATATGCATGAGAACTCAGATACTAAATATTACTATTGTACACCTACATTTAAATATTATAATATAATAATTATATAACATGTTTGAATAAATTTGATATTATTTATGTTTTAAAAATATATGTATCTTAATATATTTTTAAGCCAATATATATATATATATATATATAGAGAGAGAGAGGCTTAAATTATTATATATTTTTTCTTTTGAAGATATATTTGCTGTTTAATCAAGACCTAATGCTAATTTTCTTTAAGAAAAATTTTAGAAGCTAACTCAAAGTTTGTCNTTTTTGAATTTGCAGGAAGCTGAAGGAAGAAAACTTAAAATCTCATTATTAAGAAAATGATATTGAGTGAATGTTGTTCTTCATAAAGTAATAAAAGACTGATAATGACTCAAGTGACGTCAAAATTACAAAAAGGTAGATGTAGTCAATTTCATGGGTTATTGGTGTAATTATTTCACTAAAGTATATAAATTGGTGTATCTTTTTAATGACAAGTAATATGAGGTATTCAATTCAACAAGATCTAGACAAGAGTGCTTCTGTAACTTATTTTCCTGCTATATCATTTTATCACCCAAAAATAGATCGTTTTTAAAGTCATTACCAATTAGGATTAAATTGTTTCAAAAAAAAAAAAGAAACTAGAAGACTAAATTGCATCATATAAGAATTACTGGTGAATGAAATTTTTTGAAGTAATTAGAAGAAAAAAAATGTAATTAAGTTGTATTCTATTTTAAAAGGTGAGTTGCTTCTTATTGCAAAGTAATCTACCTTCAGACAAGGAGAATTAACTCAAATAAGTGGGTTGGTTGGTTTTAAATACACTAATAAATTTTGATCATTTTAAAGTTAGATTAGTATTTCAATCAATATGAAAAACAAAATTGTTCATAGTATTGTTCAATTATGTTACAACTACACTTATATTAGTTTAGATTTCATATATACACTAATTGAAATTATTATATTTTATGCAGAGATTCAATATGATTACTCAATTCAAGAGAAGTCACTTAAATTCGTAAGAAAAGCACTGACTAAATATGTAATTCAACTATATAATAGTATGTAGTAGATATTAGGATATAGTAAGTGATAAGTTTATGCTTCTAAATTGTTTTATACTTTTGTACATTATTATTAGTTTAACTTTGTACATTGGATTGATTTATGCTTCAAAGTTGATTTATGATTACATCGAATTGATTTATGTTTCTAAGAAGTTGATTTATGATTACATTGAATGCATTTATATTATAATATAATTTTTATTGAAAATATATGCTTCTAGATTTTTTTTTGGACTGTTCAGGCTGTAAAATTATATGCAGGTCTATTTTTGTAGTTGGGAATGTTGCAGAAATAGACATGTTCTTAAAAAAAACAGGGGAATACGCCTCGGTTGTGACCATAACCGAGACAGAAAAGCCTCTATGACGTCAGTTCAGGCCACAACTAAGGCATAAAGTCTGGCAAAAAAACAAAAAATAAAATGAAAAAACTCTACTACCTTGGTTCTGGTCCCAACCGAGGTAGTAAAGGCCGACATACTGGCTCAATTAAGAAGGAACCTAGGCGTAAAGTCGTTCGAAAAAAAAAACCCTACTACTTTAGCTACCTTTGAACCGAGGCAAAATCCTACCTTTTTTGCCTAGGTTGTGAACCGAGACATAAGAGGATAGACTTTTTGCCTCGCCTATATATGCCTCGGTTCAGCAACCATTGCCTATGAGTGAAAATAACCGCTGTCGTTTCTCCTAACTGCACTAGTGTTGAGAATAGCTTTCCTTCATAGCTAAATTTCGTAAACCAATAAACATTATTACCCATATTAGATGTTACTGTGTCAAAGAAAAGAGCATTATTGTTATGTTTTTTTATGATGTCCATATGATAATTAATGATGTCCAAGTGGTAAGAGAGATACATGTATCTTAGATAAACTTAGTGTGTGTCTTAGAACAATTTTACAGCTAAGAAAAATCTCCTTAATCCTTTTTAACTCAATTAATCGATTAGTATAAGATTTGACACACATTTAATCAAGTTTGAAGTAAAAACTCTAACAATTGACATATTAATTGATTAAGTAAAATATTAGTTGGTTAAGTGAATGTAACTTGCAGCCAAGATCATTCTATGTTTTAATCGATTAATTTACAAAATAATCGATTAATACAACAAGGATTTAAAAAAGTGGCTAAAACATTAATTGATTAAGCTATTAATATAACCAATCAATACAGATTGATTTCATTTTTTAGGTTTTGTAAAAAGGTTTAATACCTATTTTGATTCCTCCTTTGGGAGGGTTTGATTAAGCTATTAATATAACCTATATTAATACAAATTGATTTCATTTTTTAGGTTTTGTAAAAAGGTTTAATACCTATTTTGGTCCCTCCTTTGGGAGGGTTTGTTCAAAGTGGTCCATCCCTTTTTAAAAGTTCACTAAAGTCCTACCTTTCGCAAAAATTGTGCAAAGAGGTCTTTTTTGGTTACGGCGTTAAATTTACTAACGGCAGAGCTGCTAGGTGTCTAATATGTGATGATGTGGCATTGTTATGTGTTTAAAAAAATAAAAAAAATGTGACGTGTAAATTAATTTACTTAGGGTTAAATTAAAACATGAATTAGGGTTAAATTAGAAATTGAATTAGGGATAATTTTGGGTGGGTAATTAGGTAAGAAAAATTTTGATGAGAAGATTATTTGGGGTAAAATTTGCAATTCGAATTGGGAAAATCTGGGCGACTTAGGGTTCATACCTTCAATCAATCCTCTTCGTCCATTAGCGCGCTAGGGATTTTCTGTTCTTGTACCCTTTTCATCAAGCTTCGTGGTTCGTCAAGGAGCTTATTTCGTTCATCATCATTGAGGTTAGTTTTCTTACTTACTGATCTGAATATTAAATCTTTGTCTTGTTGATGCTTAAAATATGATTATGTTTGTCGCATTGGTGCTTAAAATATGGTTGTGTTTGTCGTGTTCATGGTTAAAATATTTGTTTATTCGTCGTTTTCGTTGTTGAATGGGGTCCCCTATTGGGTGTTGAAATTGATCCCCTGTTGGGTGTTAACTTGGTCCCATGGGTGTTATTTTATGAAAGTGGTCCCCCTTTTCATTTGCAGGGTAGGGTTTGGGATGTGTGACGATAGGTTTAAGGTCGTGGTCCACCACGGTGGGACCTTGATAAAGGACGTGTGTCCCTTTAAGTATATAGGTGGGCAGATATCTTCTTGGGACATTGACCCGACACATGGAGTTATTTTGGAGTAGTTGCTTCAATTAAAGAAATGGGTTACATGGAAGTACAAGAGTTAGTTTACAACATTGAAAATATTTTACATGGCCTATATGACGATAGTGGAGCTATGAATATGATGCAAGTAGCTAAATGTTTGGGGAAAATGGACTTATTTGTTGTGCATAAAGTTAGCGAACCAGAGGTTGTGGAAAATGAGAATGAGAATGAAATTCTTTACCTTTGCCAAGGGCCTGCAGATAGTGGTGAGGGTAGTGAGTTTGAGGCTGCTGCAGAAGAAAATGGGGAGGAAGAAGTTGGTGCACTTGAGGTGGATGAAGTTAGTGCAGTTGATGTTGATGAAGTGGGTGCAGTGGAGGTTGATGAAGTGGGTGCAGTGGAGGTTGATGAAGTGGAGGTGGAGACAGTGGAGGAAGTGGAGGTGGAGGCAGTGAAAGAAGTGGAGGTGGAGGAAGTGGGTGCAGTGGAGGCGGAGGAAGAACAACTGTTAACTCCAGAAAATAGTGGTAGTGAGGAGGATGACAATGTAGACAAACCAAGTCGATGTCCGTTTCCTACATTTGGAAAGAAAAAGTCAATGGTAGATTACAAATGGGAAGTTGGTACTATTTTTAATGATAAGGAGGATTTTAAGGAAGCAATAAGAAACCATGTTATTCATACTGGGAGGGATCTTAAGTTTGTAAAGAATGATAAGCGTAGGGTTCGGGTGAGATGCATGGGTGCGCAAAAAAAGTGCCCATGGGTAGCTTACTTAGGATATTTGCCATCAAGAAAGATTTGGCAGTTAAGGAAGATTGTTGATACCCATGCTTGCAGCAGACAACTAAACATTAAAATGATGAATAATAAGTGGTTGAGTCATGAAATAGATAAGGTGTTGCATGATAATCCAACTATACAGGTACAAGATATACGTAATAAAGCACTAAGGAAATGGAACACCAAGGTATCAATTTCCAAAGCAAGAAGAGCCAAGTTAATGGCAACAAGTGAACGTGAAGGAGATTTTAAAGAGCAATTTAGAAGGATTCATGACTACAGACATGAGGTGTTGAGAAGTAACCCAGGGTCAATTGTTAAGATTAAAGTGAACAGTGATAATGGTGAGGCAATCTTTGAAAGAATTTATTTATGTCTGAACGCATGTAAGAAGAGTTTTGTAAGTTGCAGGCCCATCATCTTTTTAGATGGTTGTTTTTTGAAAGGTCTATATAAGGGAGAGTTGCTTACAACAGTTGGTAGGGACCCAAATGACCAAATGCTTCCCATAGCATATGCAGTAGTTGAAGTTGAAAATTAAGATAGTTGGAGTTGGTTTTTGCAATTATTGGTTGAAGACCTTGGTGGTAATGAAATATGTCGAGCATGCACGTAGATGTCTGACCAACAAAAGGTACATGCACTACTTACAATATTTTCTTCTTTTTACTTTATGCTTTATGTATCTTTGATTAAAATATTGTTGTTGTCAAGGGTTGGTACATGCTATTGAAGAGCTTTTGCCTAAGGCAGAACAAAGATTCTGCATCAGGCACCTTTATGCTAACTTCAGGAAGCAATTTAATGGTCAAATATTGAAGAATTTGATGTGGAGTGCTGCAACAAGCACGTACCCCCAGGCTTGGGAGAGAGATGCTGAATATGAGAGCAGTGAATGAGGAAGCTTATAAATACCTCATAGCTATTTCCCCAAGGTACATATGATAAATACCTCATAGCTGTCACATGCACATTTCAATAGGTCATGTATGATGACCTAGTTTCTTCCTTCTTCTGCTGCAAGTTTTGGTCAAGATCTAGATTCATAGCTCAAGCAAGTTGTGATAGTCTAGATAACAACATCAGTGAAGGTTTCAACAGTTTCCTTATTCATGCTAGAGGAAAACCAATAATCACATTGCTGGAAGATATTAGACTGTATTTGATGAAAAGGTGGGCCACAAACAGAATGAAGGTGGCATCTATGGATTTCAATGTTTGTCCAAAGATCAAGAAGAGACTATCAAAGGAATGTCAATTGTCTAGATATTGGATCCCAAGATAATATTGTTCTTCTATCTTATTTATGTTTATCTCCAAATTTTGAACATAGTTATTTATGTTTATTTGTTTCAGCTGGTCTCCAAGAAGGATTTTTGAGGTTAGGCATGTTTCAGCTGTTGGGAACAAGTTCACAATGGACTTGGATACTCATGAATGTAGCTGTAGGAAGTGGATGATCAATGGCATCCCATGTTGCCATGCAGTAGCAGGGATGCACTACATAAATTTAGACCCAGACACTTTTATACCAACTTGGTTCATGAAATCCACATACGAAGAGACATATGCATCCATCATTTGACCTGTGAATGGCCACCTCCTATGGGAAACTACAAGCTTCCCTGATGTACTGCCACCAGTTAAGAGGAAGATGCCTGGGAGGCCAAAGAAGAAAAGAAGATTGGAGTCATGGGAGTTAAGCAAGGATGGGACCCAGATGAGTGTTGGTGGCCATAGAAAGAAATGTAGCATCTGTCGTCAATTGGGGCACAACAAAAAAGTATGCCCTTTACGTCCAGCCATCATAGAACCAACAGAAACAACACAACCATCACAAGCACAAAGTACACAAGAACCAGCAAGTGACCAATCTCCTCAACCACCGCTACCAACACAAGATTCGATCACAGAACCAACTCCAGCAATAGCAAGGAAAAAGTTAACTATTAGAAGAAAAGTTGCATAGATTGAACTCCAGCAGTATATTGATATTGTGTAAGACAATACCTTAGTTGTTATGTATGAATTTAGACATGTTATGAATTTAGACATGTTATCTTTGATATTTGAATTTAGACATGTTTGAATTTAGACATATTATGTATGACACTACTGATATTGTGTATGACAGTACCTTTGTTTGGATGTACTGATATTATGTGTCTTTATGTTGTTTGAATGTTCGTTTAGGTTTCCTTACCATGTACTGGTATTATGCTTTATTAAGGGACCGTCTTGCCCAATTTTTTAGTAAAAGGGAGACCAAAATAAACATTTTGAAACCATCATGAGGACCACAATACACAATTTTAAACCAAACTGAGGACTACTACGAATTTTATTGTACTAACCCAGATGGTTGACTGATATTACAACACCAACTCATAATACACAAACACAACATTGATTGCAGATTGCCCACTTAACATCAACCTAAAGACAGCCACAATATTACAACATCAACTCATAATACATGAACACAACATACATTGCACATTGGCCACCTAACATCAACCTAAACACAGCCCCAATATGATGATGTTAAGCACAATAAGAACAACCACAACTCCAACTAAGAACTTTATCTTTTTGTGCAACTCTTTGACACTACTTTCGATATCAGTGGTCCTTTTGCTTTGCCTCACATTTGTACCATCTCTATCATCAGCGTTCTCTTCACCACACCACTTGAAAAAGTTACATGACATCCCACTTGTAAATGCACCCTATTATTCACAAAAAAACACAAAAAGCTGTCAACACAAGAAATCAATTCAACATAAAAGTGACTATGCTATTCAAAAAACCTTATAATGACAACATGCCCAAAATTGCCTCCCAGCATTCCTTACAGTTTTTTCAACTTTCAGTACAGCAAAATCACCACAGTGGCAAATAGGGGTTATCCCAACACCCCTCGAAACAACACCCTGTGATGAATGTGAAGCTCCTTTGCCCGTTGTCTTCGAACAAGAACAACCACTTTGTGAAGAAGTCATTCCAAACCCTAACCCTAACCCTAACCTTTTAACTTTCGAAAACTCTGGAACAAATAACCACAAACCCTAACCATTGCTTTTAAACTTGGGAACAATAACCATGAATCAGTACTATAACAGGATGATTTACTTAATTACACACCAAAAATTACCCCTAATTCATGTTTTAATTTAACCCTAAGTAAATTAATTTACATGTCACAATTTTTTATTTTTTTAAACACATAACAATGCCACATCATAACATATTAGACACCTGGCAGCTTTGCCGTTAGTAAAGTTAACGCTGTAACCAAAAAGGACATATTTGCACAGTTTTTGCGAAAGGTAGGACTTTAGTGAACTTTTTAAAAAAGGAGGGACCACTTTGAACAAACCCTCCCAAGGGAGAGACCACTTTGAACAAACCCTCCTAAAAGAAGGAGCAAAATAGGTATTAAACCTTGTAAAAAAAAGAAACATTTTAATTGATTAAATCACTAATATAATTAATTAATATTGACAACTGTCTTGCTTTTCTTTAAATTTTACATATTTTCTCACTTTAATGAAACACTTTGATATTCTAAAAAAATTAGTACTTGAGTGAGAGAGGTTTGAGGGTCGCAAAAATCACTTTAGTTTAAAAAGATTAAAGATGGAAGGATTTTTCTCTTGACTATCGATTCTAATTGTAACATCTTCAATCTATTAATATCTTTCTTATATCTTTGTTTTGTATTTCCATTATTTGCATCTAATTCACCTATATGGTGTATTGCGTGATGATTGTGAGTAGCATCACCTGTTCGTATATTTCTTGAAGGGTTTCTTCAAGAATTGGTTTAGATCTAGAGTTTAGAATTATTTAATAGTTCTTGTAATTTGAAACTTTGGATCTTTAACAGATTTATTAGTTTAGATTGTTAGAAAAACTGGATATATAGATTTGTTACCATCGTACCAATATAAAAATTTATTGTCTTGTTCATTTTATTGATCTAAATATTTGAATTTTAATATCTCACACTAATCTGTTGAGTGATTTATGAAAATTCTATTAAATAAAATAAAATTGAATATGATAAAATAAGTTGAGAGAATAACTTCTTTCAAGAATCATTTCTTTGGAGTGAATCCATTAAAATTGACGACTAAATTTATTGTCTTGTTCATTTTATTGATCTAAACATTTTCAAGAGCCATACTAATCACATCACTTCTAACGTCAATTTATGTAACATTTGTTAACAAAATCTGGTTTAGAAGCTTGAACAACATCATATCACATATGCATGACAACCCAGGTATTAAATATTACTATTGTACATGTACATTTAAATATTATAATATAATAATTATATAACATGTTTAAATAAATTTGATATTATTTATATTTTAAAAATATATGTATCTTAATA
>NW_014542418.1:29070-34226 GCF_000741045.1 Vigna radiata var. radiata | reverse complement strand
ATATATATATATATTAAGTTTTATAATACACAAATTGATCATAAAGGAAAATTGGTATATATATATATATATATTAGGTATGCATATAAACAACATTGATCAATATATGTACTACATGACATAGGTAACTCTTCTTGTCATGTATGTTCTTTCTATGTAATATAATATGCAACAAACATTTGATTCCATATTAATTATGCAATCATCATATATAATATTATATGGGTACATTGTACATGCTAAAATTAGTTATTTTTTTAGGAAAGTAAAGCCCTTTAATATATATTTTTTTATAAATATTTGAATAAATAGTTACTTATATGTAAAGAACTTCTTTTCAGTGAAGCACATTTTTAAATAAAAACAAATTATCTAACACCCTGTATTGTTAAAAAATAGTCTGAGGCTTTAAAGTTTTCCATTTTAGATTAGATAAAAGAGACTGTCATTGTAGAAAAGTATAACGGTAATTCACTTTATCCATTCAAGACAGATATTGTAGAAAAGAAACAAAAACAGTATCTTCAACACAAATTCAAATTAGAAAACAAGATACACTGCTAAATTGATATAGTAGAAACTCAGCACACTGTTCTTTCCAATGAGCATTAATATAGACTTTCTATATGGCTATTATTGGAAAAATCTCACTATACACATTCATAACATGACCCACACAAATTATATTACTCTTCAATTTTCATTGTGAGTAATTTTCATTAAACCTTAACAACCTTTAAATAGCTGCAAATCAGACCTTGAATCAAGTATAAATAATAAAAACTAACAATAAAATATCAATTTACTTAAAAATAAAATAAAATCGACTTATTTTATCATAAAATAATATGCGTCCTAAATAAACAGAAAATCATAACTACCACTCTCTATTTTATCTTTATCAAATCAAACCAAATATTACTAGACCCAAAACTAATAAAATAAAATTTAAACAAAATTATTAATAAAATTCTAAAATTTAAGTTTCTCGGAGTTACTGTAGAGCACAATTTAGATTTGAGAAGAAACAATGGGAAGGACTTTCTCAGCCTCACTGTAGTCAATCTTAAGGATTTAAATGAATGGAAGTGAAATATTCACTCAAAATCTTAAGACGGTTAATGGATTTTCAACTCTTATATGATGTTTTACTTTTTCATTTTTACGTTGAGTTTAAATTTTCAAAATTCTAACACTAAAGATTCGTTATTTTTGTTTTTATGACTAAGCACATTTTATATTAAGTTATAAATAAGTTAAATGAGTTAAAATTTATGATTTTTTTTTTAACAACTCAAACTCATACTTTTGATTTTATTTGCTTAAATTTCTTAAATCAAACTCATAGTTGAATAGTTTGACTCGACTGATTTATTTAGAGGCTTAACATTAGCTATATTCCTTGCTGAAGTTATAAAACAAAATACAGTAGCTTCCTTGATATTGTTGGCCAAAAGGTTAAGAAATTAAAACTCATATCTTAAATCTATTTAAAACTAATCCAAGTTGTTATTTCAAATTACCATAAAACTTTTGTAATAATCAGTAGCACAATGAATTGCTCATGGGCAACAAATGGGAAAAAGAAGTGTCAGAAGATGCACTCACTCCATACGACAACTTTTGTAGTAATATGGGAGTTTCTGTTGCATGCATACGACAACTTTGACAAAAGTAATTAAGTGCAAAAGTAATTAGTTATCTTGTAAGTTCATAATGAGCTGTCATCATTATATTATGATGGAAGAAAATCCTTATCTTAAATATTTTTGTGATGAAAACATGTTGGTTGGTGTCAGATATTGTGATAAGAGTTGGAGAATGAGCAACATACAACCAGCTTCGCAGAATGAAGAACAATGCCTTTTCTGAAGAATACCAATGGTTATTTTTTGAGGAGGGTTTTTCCTTTTTCAAATGAATGCATTTTTTTCATTTACTTTCAACTGTTTGGATGCTAAACTTTTGACTTTGACTTTTGAACTCCGAAAAAAATTATGAATTATGGGGAGCTTTGGGGAAGTTAGCGCTTGTGTTATGTTGTGGAGGTAAAGGTAATTGTTTATGTGCCAGTTTGGTTCAGTAGATAGGAACTTATCCAAGGTAGAGTTGGTCAGATGAACATTCAGTTTCTTGTGCTTTTGTCATGTAAAGTTATTCTGCATTTTAAGGTAGTCTTGTAAAGTTATTTTGAGAACTTTTCAAATGTTATACTTTGAATTGTCTAATATCATGACAGGACAATAGTAGTGATAAAAACTGGTTCAAGTTGAGTGGATGTGAATATTGTTTATTGATGAAAAGAAAGAACACAATTTTTCTGGATATTTGAGAGATCCAGGACTCTACTTTGTTAAAGTCCTCACTACTGAAACTGGGAATTAAATCCCACCAAAAAAATAGTCCTGTTATAGTAAAACCATGAGAGGCTAGCTTGTCTACATAAAACTCCTTATAAGAGTATTATGATTGAGGATTATGATGTCTTATGAGTTGTAACGTCTTTCAACTTCCAATCAATATGGTAAATAACATTGGCTTATAGGCATTTTTAATATAATTTGCCTGTCTTATGTTCATTGCTGCCACTAAGTATGATCTAGAATAGAAGATGCACTGACACTTCTTTTCTGCTTTGCTAAATCTGTTATTTTACCAATCTATGTAGATGATATGGCCCATAGTGAGGCTGATGAGCTTTGCATGGAGGACCTACTAAAATCACTAGGGATGCTTTCCGGTGAAAGTGAATATGCATCAAAACTTGAACTTTGCTCAAAGTTGTTGAAGGGTATTGATGTGGATGGTACCGTTCCAGCCAAAAAGGTTAGTTTGAGTCAATGTGACTGTCATTTAGAATTGCTTTTGGTTTATACTAATTGTCATTGTGTTATATTAATTATCCATATTTTTTAAAGGTTGTGCGTTATTGTTTATGTGCCTAAACTTTGAAGATCCATTCATTAGATAAGAGCAATTGTTGTCTATGGAGCTAAGCAAAGCATTCATGCTACTGGAAGCGTTACTGGCTGCATGGGAATCAAGGTTTGGTTTCTATTATTGGGCTTTCATCTGAAATATTTCTTGCTTACGCTGGAATGCTCTCAATTTTCTCTTGTTTGTTCATTGTTTTATCACTATATTAAAAGAATGAATGTTATTCCTGGAGTGGTGTTAAGTTATGGTAGCATTGGATGTCTATTAGTAATTTAACTAATTGTATAAGTAGTTTAATTTATGCCATATATGAATTGTTATTTATTTATAACTATTAGACATTTTATAAATTTAATTCACAATCATGATTTTGTAATATTACAATATATATGACTTTTAAATGTGAATGGCTTGTGTAATATGATTTTGCTAATGGGAGCTCACTTGCATACTTAATAGCCAAGTATCAGAATATGAAAATTTATTTTGTCTCTCCTACCGAGGTTAGAATGAAGGTAACTCCTGCAAATTCTGGTTATGCCATGCCAAGTATACGACACAAGTAGTTCTAAAATGTTTTTTGTTTTATCATAGGATGATATAAAAGAGTATTTGACATCAAAGGGAGTGGAATGGGAAGAAAGTGTTGATTTGATGGAAGTGGCTTCTAACTGTGACGTGGTTTATCAAACTCGTATTCAGAGAGAAATATTCGGAGAGAACATTGATCTTCTTACATATAGAAATCATTTAGCTTGAAACTTATGTATTATTTTTGATAAATGTTGAAAAGTTTCACCGAATTATATCTTCTATTAAATAGTTATAAATGTTTCATCTATTAGATGGTTTTATGTTGAGTTATGTTGACTTTTATCAGTTATCGAAACTTGTAACTATTAGATGCAGATGCTGAATCGTTTACTTTTTTTTATAAAATCATAAATTATATACATATTATATACGGATTTTTCCGTATATAATTATATACGGATTTTATATATGGATTTTTCCGTATGTAATTATATACGAATTTATATACAGATATTTTCATGTTACATACGGATTTTCCCGTATATAATTGTATATGGATATATCCATATATAACGTATCTATGCCTCTTTTATTTATGGATTTTTGTCCGTATGTAATCTGTATATAACATCACTTTATATACGGATTTTGGTTGTATGTAACTACGATTTTTCTTGTAGTGTATCCTCCTCTTGTTCGAACTCATGACCATTGTCATCAGCGAGGCTGGCCGTCGCTGCCACTGTCGATCACCCAAGGATGTGGTTGTTAGCAGGCTGTCACCCTTCGTGATCGGTGATTATTTCTCTCGACCCTCTATTTCTGCGCCTTGATTGTAATTGTATAATACTCCTGAGAAACTTCTGATTTTTTGCTTAGTTTTCTTGTGGTTGTAGCCTACTATAGTCAACTGCTATTATTTTATCCCTTTTTTTGAATGTGGCTTCGTGGCTTTGTGTTGCTTTCCATTTTTGTTATAAGTGAAGGATAGTTGTAGTAACAAAGTAAGGTGGTTGATGATTGATGTTGGGGTGAGGGGAGTCAAAGCTAGTTGTGAATGTTGTTGATGGTGGCCAAGTCCTTGAAGGAGATGATGTTGAATGGAGGATGCAGATGATGTTGGCTTCATCATTGAAAAACGGTGAGAATGGGCCATGAAGGTTGGGGTTGGAAGATGGATTTCTGTTGTGCCTGATGGAGGAAATGGGTTTCTGAGTCGGAAGAGGAATTTTGAGTAGTGTTAGAGATAATGATGTTATCCACTTCCTTTTTTGTTCCTCTCCTCTAACTCCATTTTCCTTGAATTTTTTTTTCTCTCTAATCAAAGTATTTGCCCCTATTGTCTGGAAGTGGGTTCCTTTTTGCCATTTAGCCCGTAAGGATCAATTGAGAACCAAGAGCTGCCTGCCAAAGCCGCCAGTTTGGTTAAATGCCATTCCCATTTGATGTATAATTGGTGACAGAAATCATGGTGCTCCGTCCGGTGTGGGTGGCATCGTCGGCGACGCTCTTGGTCGACGAAAGGAATGTGTGATTGTCAACACCCAATTTCGTCCGGGTAATTAAATAATATGCCTTGCTTTTATTTTTCGTCTTATTTTATTTCACTTCGTTTTATTATATTTAGTTTATTTCTTTTTCATTTGATTTTATTTTATAAAATATTATTTTTGAAAAAAAAAAAA
>NW_014542418.1:23924-27080 GCF_000741045.1 Vigna radiata var. radiata | reverse complement strand
CAAAAAAATCAAATAAAAATATTTTATCAAAATTCAAAAAAATCAAATAAAAATATTTTGAAAGGGTTTAAGCACACGTGCGACCGCTCGCGTAGGCCTTGTGCTGAAAACCTTTTCCCTTTTCTTTTAAAAATTAAAAATCAAATAAAAATATTTTGAAAAGGTTTAAGCACACGTGTGACCGCTCGCGTAGGCCTTGTGCTGAAAACCTCTTCTCTTTCTTTTACCAAAATTAAAAATCAATTAAAATTTTTTGAAAAGATTTAAGCACACGTGCGACCGCTCGCGTAGGCCTTGTGCTAAAAATCTTTTCTTTTATCAAAAGTAAATAAAAATCTTTTCCTTTTCTTTTACCAAAATTAAAAACAAAATAAAAATATTTTGAAAGGGTTCAAGCACACGTGCGACCGCTCGCGTAGGCCTTGTGCTAAAAACCTTTTCTCTTTTATATAAAAATACCAAAAAAAAATATATAAAATCTTCAAAAACTAAAAATATCTTCAAACAACAATCTTTCTGAAAGAACTACGTAACACTGATTTCTCAGTATGACTGAGAATACGTAGGAGCAAGGTCAATCCTTGTCGGGCCCAAAAAACCAAAAAAATATTTTTGTTTCTTTATATTGTTGTCTTTGGGATAGTTAAACATTTTGCAAACCACATCTTATTTCGCGTATTTAATTAAAGGTATTGCCTTAAGGCAGGCGTTGTGGGGGTGCTAACACCTTCCCCACACGTAATCGACTCCCGAATCGAATCTCTGGTTTTCATAGACTAAGACTTATCCTCTTTATGGTTTTTTTCCATAGTTTTCCAGAATAAACTATGGTGGCGACTCCAAAACATTTTTTTCAAATTGGTTTCTTTTTGGATCGTCGTCCCGTCGCGATTTTTTGGTTGCGACAGTGATGGAGGGTAAGGACTGCATCATTGGAGGTTGAAGGAAGAGACATTTCTCTCTTTTCCTTTTCGTGCATCTCCCTTAGCATTTTAGGGTTCTGAAGAAGAAAAGGAGTTTCTCCCTCCTCGCGCTTCCAATAGAAGAAGAAAAGAAGAAAAGGGGTTTGACCTTTTTGCCCTTGAAGACATCTAATTTGAACTTTGCTTAATCCATTTTTCAATATAAAAATCAATTCAAACTCATTTTTAATGTCACGTCAGATTAATGAATATACTAACCATACCACGTAGGTTAAACTTAAATAGTCGTTTTTCTAATTTAACGGCAGACCTTTAATTGCTTCAATTTTATAAAAATAAGGACCCAATTGAGACGCCGAAAAAGAAAGGGACCTATTTGAGATTTAGGACGAAAATAGGGACCTATCGAGACATTAAATCATTTTTTTTTATTTTAACGGTGTTAAAAGGGCATTATGGAAGGTCAATATTTGGAGTGTGACGAGAAAAAAAAAGATCCAGGGTGAGTTTTTAATTTTGTATTTTATTGTTGGACTCATGTAGTGGAGGGTCCGTGTTTTTGCTATTAGTCAACTGATTATTATTCAAGTGACTTTAATATTGGAAGGCTTTAATGGTTTGGTTAGGGGTGGGCAACCTGCACTATAGTGTATTGCACCATAAAAGTTTATAGTTAACTATAAATTAGTTCAACTGAACTACAAAATAGTTCAAAGTAACTAAACTGAACTATTTTTTAGTTCACAGTAATTGAACTGAACTAAAAAAACTCAATACAACGGAAACTGATTTTTTCATCTAAGAGGACAAGAACATGATCAGAACGCCCATCAATTCAAAGCCATTCCTCTTAAACCTCGGCATGAAATCATAAATATGAAGTAATTTAACTCCTGGGTTTGCTTATTTTTATTAAACTAATGCATGTCAATCTGATGGATAACAAAGAGATTCAAATTATGGATTCATTATAATAAAAAATATATATACCATGCCAACAACAATGCCTCTTAGAACAAGGCAAGCCATAACAGAGGCTATAAGTTGAGCGACCCAGTAAAAGAGTGTAGTTGGTACACTAAAATAACCTCTCAACGTCATTGCAAAGGTCACTGCTTGGTTAACGTGTCCACCTGAGATTTCTCCAACACCATTGCTTAGTCACTGTCATTGTTTGGTAACTTCCCTGTCATTTCTCCAACACCATTAAATCAAATTACAAAAAACTAAAATTGTTTATTATATAAGAAGATAACTATATCAGACAAAACTAATTTTGTTGTACTGTTTAATGTTTACTACCCTACAAGAATTGAATGCTCAATGTAAACACGAGAATAAGCACTCATATTAGTTGACTTCTTCCAACCCATTCTTACTATCTTATTAGTGTTTTCTTTAATGTTCCAATTAATTACACATCATCATTTACACAATTACATCTGGTGATGAACATTAGCAACATTACTACCGCATTTGGAATAAAATCTAAAGCCGGCAAATACAAACCAAAACATACAATCACATAATGTTTCCCCAAAATCCACATAGATTTCTCCTAAACTTTGTCCTGCTTCAATCAAAACAACCTAATTATCCAATTTCACCCCAGAAAGTATGTCTAAACGTAGTTAACATAAAAAATAGAGTTAACCAATGTACCCAATGGACAAAAAGCAAAAAGATCATATAACACCCTTTGAAAGCAACAATCCTTCATTAGTTTCTATCAAATTCCTCATAAAAAAAGTCTAAGATTTGAACAACATACAACACTAAAACATACATAATCTTAAAAGAAACCTAAAACTAAAAAGAACAAGATAAACACAACACAATTCATTGAACTGAGGACATTAACTGGTGTGTTTTTCAAAACTCTACAAAGTAAAGCAACAGCACAAAGAGGTAAAAGAAAAGATAGGCAAGCTCGAACACAATAATCAAATCACTGCTTACCTTGACGGTCGGTGTAGCAACGAACAGCAGATCCCCTCGATAAACGATGCAGCAACAACCACGACAAGGACGATTGTAGCAATAGCAAATGTGGTAGGGGCCCTCAACTAATAAAAGGTTTAAAGAATAATTCTGATGTATTATTTCAAAGAGTAGAGTACCATATATATACATATAAGGATCCTATAATTCTTCATCTATTAAAGGAATGACAGGTGCACAAATCTGCACAAATTAAAATAATATCTAAATTATAACTAACACAATATTTGAT
>NW_014542418.1:0-20309 GCF_000741045.1 Vigna radiata var. radiata | reverse complement strand
TATTTCAAAGAGTAGAGTACCATATATATACATATAAGGATCCTATAATTCTTCATCTATTAAAGGAATGACAGGTGTACAAATCTGCACAAATTAAAATAATATCTAAATTATAACTAACACAATATTTGATTGCCTAATATCCTTTAATAGAATATTTAGCATATCTTAACATCGACGACTAGCCTCCTCCCTCAACCCCAACCTCGCTTAGGCCACAAATGTTAGAGTCACGGTGGGCAGCGGCCGCGTCATGGCAAGACCAAGGCAGGGTCACCATAGATTGGGTTTTCATTTTCGTAGGGTAAGGCAGTGTCTGATTCATGTTTTACAACAAAATGGAAATGAGGGAAAACATGAAAAATAAGCAAATGGTTTTCAGTTAACTGTAATGAAAAAATAATAAGTTTAATTTTTCTTAACTAAACCAGATAATAGTTTAATTAATTTTTGGTACAGTTAACTATAGATCAGTATAGTTAAAGTTATTTTGCCCGGTCCTAGTTTGGGTACATAATACTATAAACTTAAGTTAATATAATATATTAACATAGTATAGTATAGATTTATTTGAAGATATAAAAAGGTGGGAATTACGTAAGCTTATACCTTATATTATTTATTATTATATATAAGAAAAAACAAAAGGGAAGAAAGTTTTAGTTTTACTCTGGAGTTTGGTTACATAGGTGATGGGTTAATAGTTTAAAAGAAAAAAAAAATGATGATATATAAGGAGTGGGAGTGGATCTAACGAGGAAAGATGAGAGAAATTTGTATGATTCTCACGTCCCAACATTTTTGCATAAGAGAGGAAGTGGTGTTTTCTTTAATAATGGGTCCCACGATGTTAATGGAGAGATAAAGAGATTTAATTAGGTGTTTTCATGCATGTACTCCAGTAGCTTGAAATTGTGTTGTTTGGTTTAAAAAAAATTAGGATGATAGGTAGGTGTGGGTGGATCCCACTACACCTAAAAGAGAAAATATTAAATGAATTAAGAGTAGTGTTGGTTTATAAAGTAACAATTGTAACATGATTAATGGTGTATATGGTGAGCTTTATGTAATATATATTGTGTCTTAGTATTAGATTACTTTAAATTAATTATGTTGGTGTTTCAAAAACTTGCTTTGATGAAAATATGTATATGTTAATAATCTTTCGGAACCATGATGGAATTCGTGTCATAAATGTTGTAATTTGTTAGTGAGGATGTGTATTGATCATAGATGGTTGGTTTGTATTACTTTTCTTGTGATGAGTGAGCAATGTATGTTAATGAGAATGTATATTGATTATGATGCAAAAAGACGATAATTTGGAAGTGATGACTCTTCGGCCGTATGATGCGGGAAGATGATGGTATTGATGACTTTTTTGGTCGTGTGATGCGAGAAAAAGATTCTCTTCGGTCGTGTGATGCGGGAAGATGGTTGTAGTGATGTCTCTTTTGGCCGTGTGATGCGCGAAACTGATTCTCTTCGACCGTGTGATGCAAGAAGATGATGGTAGTGATGACTCTTTTGGCCATGTGATGCGGGAAAGAGATTCTCTTCGACCGTGTGATGCGGGAAGATAGTTGAAGTGATGACTCTTTTGGTCGTGTGATGTGGGAAAGAGATTCTTTTCGGCCGTGTGATGCGGGAAGATGATGGTAGTGATGACTCTTTTGGCCACGAGAAGAGGATGGTTTGATAGTGAAGACTCTTTTGGTTGTGTGATGCAGAAAAGAGGTCATCGTTGGTCGTGTGATACGGGAAAAGGATGTTGGGTGATTCGTAATGAACTGGTTATGATGAATAGATGGTGTGGTAGTGTAGAAGAAAACGACATTGGTTCATGAGTGACATGGTTGTGATGTTCATGTTTTGATGAGTTATGTTTATGATTTTAGTTGTTATGTGTTTAAAATTATTATTGTATATTACGTGTTATGATATTTTTGGTTGCTTACCCTTGCATGTTGTAGTTGTGGTTTCCACCTAGGATGATCGTACTTATACGGGAGTGGATGGCGTTGCAGATAAGTCTGGATCGAGGTAGCTGACGAGAGTTGGGATTTAAGTTTGGGGGTTTATCAGTGTTTTCTATTATTGAAAAGTTTGTTTATGGATCCTATTGGCAAGTCCTTCACTATCATTTAACTTTTTTCTATTTGGGATGAATTTATGCTCAATTGATTCCTCCCCGTTGCATCTTTTACTATACTGTTTGATATGTGTTAATTTTCTTGCTATGATATATATATACACACATTGGAAGTGGTTGACCTTCTTGAACATTTTGACCTCTCTTTTAACAAATTACAAGGTGAGATTCCATCTTTTCTTGAAAATATATACACATTGCAAGTTAGGCCCAAGTTTCCCAATTAGCCCCGGTGCTGCTA
The DNA here is from genome assembly GCF_000741045.1 of Vigna radiata var. radiata. NCBI lineage: Eukaryota > Viridiplantae > Streptophyta > Magnoliopsida > Fabales > Fabaceae > Vigna > Vigna radiata. The sequence goes on along the minus strand of NW_014542418.1, from coordinate 17,916 downwards.
TGTGGAGATCATTACCTACTACTTGCTTAATCCATGTGAATTTGAGAAAGCCTCAAATAGTAGGAAATAAGGTAATTGAAATTGAACCAAAATGATAATTGTGTTTATATCCTTCTATGGAATATGCATTGTGTTATTAATCTTTGTTTTCTCTTTTTTGTTTGGGATTCTTGTCTAAGGTTGGAATCTTTGTCTAAGAAAACATTATCTACAGATTTATCCATATGGAATTATTTACGAATTTATCCGTACATAGGTAATTTTTGCGACAACCAATTTATCCACAAATTTTTGTACGTAGGCAGGTAAGACTCTATTATCTATGGATTTTGTGAGTTACTTATGGATTTTTGTTACAGGTAATGAGCATTATTCTTGTAGTGATGTTTGCAAATCAAGATATTGATAATGTTAATTCTTATCATTATTTGAGTTTTATTTTATTGACAAAATGAGCTCTTATATAGTTTATAAATTTCTTAACCCTCGCTTTTATCTTCCTTTTGTTAATACTTTCTTTTGGGCTACACTAAGTAAATAATATCTTTAATCCCCTATTATTGTGGCTAACTTTGTTATAGAAAGACCCTCTATTAAACCGGAGAGCTTAACAACCCAAACAAACAAGAAGACCATAAAAAATGGCAGTTCTTAAAGTCTAGGTGGTGCTTAGCACCACCTCCTCGTTGTTGGGTGAGCCACCATTGAGCACCTAAATCCATTGCTGAGTGAGAGCTCTCTAGAGAGCATATTATGGTGTTTATGAAGACCTGCGTTGAGCTACAAGCCCCATGCGTTGAGTGATACATGTCCTAATGTGGCAAGTTTGCCTTATATCTTCTTGTAACTCAAAGGGAGTTGGGTCTTTTGGTGGTTTGGAGGCACGTCTTCTCTGTTGGGAGCTCATGGAGGCTGCTTGGGGCTTATGGGAAGAACCTTTTCTACCTCCTTGTGTTTCCTCTTCTTCCATCTTCCATTTTGTAAGCTTGAACCCTCCATGGAAATGGAGAGCTAAACCATATTGTTAGGATAATTGTAGCCTCTAAGCTCTCTTGTACTTATGAATGCTTTGAATATATATACTCTTCACCCGTTAAATGTTCATTTCTTGTTTCTACTCTTAATGCTTGAAAGAATAGAGACATTCTTAGCCTGATTTGTGGTTCATAAGGCTTTGGGAAGTATCTTGTGAAACCTAGACTTGGAATAAGAGACCAAGTAAAGCTAGTATTTGGAGATGAAACCTGACCCATTAGTTGTCTTAAACCCTATATCTTAAGGCAGGTTTGCTTGTTAAGTGTTCAATTGATTGATTCTTAGTGAGGAAACCTAGGCTCTTTCACCTAAGGGATTAGGGCTTGAGTGCTTTTATGATTAGTACTTTAATGGAGAGAAGACGAGTTTGTTTATGCACGAGAGTGAAACTGGTGATATTTAACCCAAACAATGTCATTCCATACCATTTTTTACCTTTTTTCGCTCCTAAGTGTCTCCAACTACCAAAGTACTATTGTTAGTCAATATAAGCTATTAATTATATGATTATTTAGTATTACACGAGTCTCTTGGGAAACGATACTTGGTCTTACCATTTTATATTGCCTGTACGATTCGGTACTCTTGTCGATGTGCGTTAATAGATATCTTCTCATGTCTACCTGTTTGCCCAAAACACCTATGATATGTTCATTGTAAATTATAATGACGTCTTCAAACATGTCCATCTTTTAGAACGCTTTCCAGTAAAGGATGTTAACCAAACTCTTCTTGAACCAGCACCTTACTTATGCCATAATCTACAATTTCAACAGTGAAGGTGATTGAGGGCATGGTTTTTACCCTTTTTTCAACCAAAGGCATGGTTTTAAGTGCTTGGATCTGAACCATGCGTGTCATTGTTGAGGATCCACCTCCCACAAATCCTCTAGAGATGGTATTCTTAGGATCCACCGAGACGATTCTCTACGACAATCGACCTTGGATGTTCGTTGGGGACTTCAAGGTGTGATATGCCTCCAAGGAGTCCTCTCCACTCGCTCAATTTTAAAAACCTTTTTTAAATGCCTCGTTAATATGAACTCTTCAATTTTGTCAGGCAGGTTGGTGCACTCCTTAGTTGTATGTGTTAGGAAACAGGTTAGCTTCGTTTTACACAAAGAGGAGAGGGGTGTGAATTGGTGTTAGTTCAAAAACAAAATCTTTTCACAATCTTGGTATGAAAATTCAAAGCTTTTGATCTTTCCTTGAAATACAAGTAATTAAAGTGCAGCGGAAAAAACGTAGTTGACTGCTAAACAAATAAAGTCTACTGAATTAAAGAGTGCAGGGATAGAGAAAATCAAACACTGGTTTTTATACTGGTTCGGCCAACAATGCCTACATCCAGTGTCCTTCCAATCTTGGAAGCAAATGCACTATAATGGTTGTGGTTTTTACAACAAGAAATTTATAGAAGCACCACGCAAAAATATAAATCTCCTCTCTAACCCAAAACCAAATATAGTTGCACACACAAAACCAGAATTGCAGCAAGAATCCCCTCTTCTGCAATCTGAACCCACGTTGAACAATCCTCAACGTGTAACCAGCACTCTTCACAGGATGCCAAGCCTATCACAGCACGCTTCATAGGTTGCCAAGCCTATCACAACAGACTTCACAGGTTTTCAAGCCTTCAGTCAAATACAACAGTCTTCACAGGATGTCAAGCCTCTCAAGATCAAACCAGAAGCACCTTCTTTGTGCAGATGTTGATCAAATAGTGTGCGCAATTGACTCCTTAATCTGAATCTCTCTCAAGAAAGATCACCACGGTCTTCTTGGAGAATTCTTGGAGCTTCCAAAACTGAGAACTATCTCTGAAACAGGACAATGAAAATGTTAGATCACAAAAGTCTCAAAACAATTTGTGTTCTGTTCTATTTATAGTTTTCCTGTCATTCTCAGTCGAATGGCCTACTAATACAGTCGACTGTATTAAAACAGTTATAACAGACACTCAACACAAAGGCTCCTCAGTCAACCAAATCAATGCACATTTAAGACAGTTGACCCAGTTAGTTAATCTTAACTAACTTTTGAAAATATAGTCATTGGAGCAAGTAAGCATAAAAAAATTCCAAATATAACAGCAATACAGTCGAATGGGTGTTCCACACTGTCGACTGACACTTGAAAAAATACTTTGAAATTCTTTTCAACTCAAAATCTCATCAAGCACGTGTTCACAAAATCTGTACAAAGATTTTAGCATAGTCGAATCCATTCCCAGTGTATTCGACTGAACTAGATCTTTGTCACAACAAATATAAGTTCATAAAAGTGTTTGTGATCTTTTCTTCAGAAATGTGCAGAAATAATCAAAATCATTTTATCACACATTTCAATACAAGCATGTTCCATACATATATCACAAAATTGTTAACTCTTTGGCAAGCGTACCAAATCGTTCAAGTAGTAAACCAGTAAGACCAGATATCGTTTCCCAAGAGACTCGGTTAATACTTTACTATCGTATAATTACTAACTAATTTAACCTAAAGAATAATTCCCTTTAGTGTGAAGTTCTGCAAGGAAAGTAAACATAATTCATAAATGGTAAAGTGACCTTCTTGGGGTTAAAACACTAGAAAATGAAATGATTTAAGATGATATGGAATGGATATGTTGGAGAATGATTTCAACTAATACTCTCCTATGCAAATGAACTAAACCACTCTTCTTCATTAACTTGCTCTTGTCAACTTGCTAAGTTACTTAAACCCAATCCCTTGGTGAGAAAGCCTAGGTTCACTTATTAAATCTCAATCCCTTGGCAACCTAACAAGTTCACCCGCATTAAGAAAAGAAGTTTAAGACAACCAAAGGTCCTAACTCTATCCCTAGACACTATTTCCTTTAGGTGTTTAGTCCATTTCAAGGTTCACACAATATTTCCCAATATTAAGCAAACCCTAACATCATGCTATGGTTGATAAAGTCATAACAAGCTTTAAGCAAAGAAATAAACACTAGCAAGTAATGAAAGAAGCATATTTTCATTTAAACCAAGTGCATTTACAAGTGAGTTGTAAAGTTTACATAATTCCCCAACAAAAAGAACTTAGCTCTCCATAGTCATGGAGAGCTTGAGCTTACAATGGAAGAAAATGGAGTAGAAGGAGACTCAAGGAAGAAGAAATGAGAGTTCCTACAGCTCTAAATTAGCTCCCACAGGTCCAAGAGTGTGTTTCTGAGCTTCAGCCGCCAAGAAGATATCACCCTCGAAGAATGTGAGCCTTTTATAGGTCTAAGGTGCCAAGTCAGCAAAAGTCGCGTCAAGCGCCCTTCTCTAAGGCGCCCGGGCACCATAATTAAACACAAAACAGCGAATCAACTAGCGTTGGGCACCCCCCAGGGGCGCCTGGGCGTGGAGATTAAGCTGAAAACATTGAGCCAAAGGGCGTTGGGCGACCTTTAGGGGCGCCTGGGCGTGAAGAATTTGTGAAAACAGCAAGTTGAAGGGCGCTGGGCGCCTGGGCGCCACTTTTGTAGAGTAACTTCGACAAAACTTTCCCTTTTTAGCTCTTCCTTGGTTCTCCACTCTTGATGGTTTGAATGTCCTTCTAAGGCACACAAAGTTCCTATAAAATTTGAGGAATTAGTGATGAAAACTGATGTGTGTAACCTAAGCTAAATTTATTCACAAAGTTAGATTAGAGAGAGGATTAAGCGTGTTTCAAGCTTCAAGAGAGTTGATTTGGTAAGAAAATTGCACCATAGATAATGGTAAGAATTACCGTTATCAATAATCAATCATAGGAACATACATTGCAAATCAATCAAAACATGTTCAATCAAAAGCATTGTTCAAATCAGTTTGATATATCAGCTGAAAATGTAAACCTGGAACTTATGTACTGTTATTAAGTAGTGTGTTGTCATCATCAAAAACCAGTTTGATATAGAGTTTGTGTTGTCAACAATCTCAACAGTGTGCCCAAGGTTGTGATGATATAGGCATTACTTATTTCTGTCTGCATTCAGAGATGTTCACTTTCTTTTATATGTGGGCATCATCTCCACACTAAAAGCTTGTTCCAGAATTTTCAATTGGGGCACGTTCAAAGGAGTATATTGGTGGAAATGTGGCCCTTTGATTGACTCTTTGGATCTTGAGTCATATCCTTTATCGTGCAGTTTCTTCTCAGCCCTCTTGTCACTTGACGAGGCCTCTGCTCACAATTGTTTCTTAAAATTTCACATCTCTTCCACCTACATAAACCTAGTTGTTATTTGTCTAAGCTCCTCTAAGTTCTCTACAATTTTCATTCACAAGCTATTTGCAAACGGTCCTAGCTGCAACACCATAATCATATGATGCATAGCCCCTGTAGGATTGAGATTCCGTATTTGCCATCCGGCCTTGCCAAACCTCTCCATAGACATTCAGAGTGACTCCTACTTTTTTTGCCTAATATTCATTAAGGCAACTAATGTTAATTGATGTAGTCGGTTGGTGGTGAACTGTGCTCCAAACCTTAAGCAGATGGTAGAAAAACTATTTGTAGAGTTTTAGGGTAATGAAGAAAACTAGGCCAAACTTTCTCCTTCTAACAAGATGGAAAAAGCTTTACACCAGACGAAATTACTCATGGTATAGAGTGTCATTTGGTTCATGAACATTCTAACATGTTCATCAAGGTTAGTGGAGTTATCATACTTATTAAAGACAAGCATCTTCACGTTTTTGGACAAAGGCATCTTCATTATCGTTGTCGTGAATGAAATCATCCTGATAAGTTTCACTGTTGCAATACATGGGTGATCCTTTCTAAGCCCTAAGCTACCTTCCTGGACCATTCGACAAAGCTCTTCATGCTAGTTGGATGATACTGGCAAAGTTGGTGTAGGTTGTAAGACCCGTATAAATAAAATGATTTCTTACCTTAAGCAATTTAATTTTGGTGGTATTAGATAATAAATTTTGATGTGAAACGTTGTTGAGAAATATTTAAGGAAGGGAAGAAAATTAAATTAATAATGGTTTTATATTAATTTTCGAAAAAGCTTGGAAACGTATTTAAATATAATTTTTTGTGTAATTATATCAGTGGATGGAGCTTGGTCTAGTGGTTGTTGTTTGTCCATGGGAGGGATGTGTGCTTGGTCTTAAGTTCTAACCCTCCCAAGACCAAAAAGGCTCATATCCACCTTAGCATGTGGGTCCCACCATGAGGTAAGAAAGATGAAATCAAGTTCATATGAATTATGCGTAAAATCAAAGATTTGTTTCATGCATTAAATGATGAAAGAGAATGTGTGAATATCATATTATTTTATTAGTGTTGTGTGCATGGAATTTGGATAGAGACTTTGGTAAGTTGGGTACATGGGGTTGGTTATCGTAAAGAGAAGGAGAACAAAATTGTGTGTGTGTTTACGTAAATGAGGTTAGGAGAGTGAAGAAAAAAAATAGAGTTTAGGGAGAGGTTACGTGACTTTGGTGAGAGGAAGGAAAACAGAGTTTAGGGAGAGGTTACGTGACTTTGGTGAGAGGAAGGAATGGTTTAGTTTGAAAAGTAAAATAAAGTGGGAAGTGGGGTCCATGTGAGAAAAGATGAGTGAATGAAATTTTTGTATCGGAAATAAAAGCAAAAGAGGGAAGGGAGAGAAAGTTTGGTTAGTCAAAAGTGGAGAGTAGGAGAGAGTAAGATAATTTTTAGTGAAAAATGAATATTTTAAGTGGGGTCCATTTGGTGAGAGAAAATTAAAGTGTGTTTTTAAAGTTAAAAATAGTTGTAGGGACCACTTGAGTTGGTAGGTTTAAGAAAGAGAGTGTATTTAGAAGTTGAAGGGGTACTTTAAAGAATTATATTTTCTATTATGTTGTGAATTAGTAAAAGTGGGGGTGCACTAGAAATATTGGTTCTAGTGGACGGGAGTGTGAAATTAATGATTTCACGAGGTGCGTAGTAGGAAAAAAAATTAAATTGAATTATTTAATTATTTATGAATTTTGGTTGACTTTGTACATGATGGTGATTTGCGTATGGTTGTGATGGTAAAGTTGTGAGAGCAAACGTTCTGTCATTTTCTTGGAATTTTTGTCGAACCGACGGTGTTTGTATTGCGATACGATAGTGTGTTGAGTTCTCTGCGGAGACTGAGATTCGAGTGTCACCCTATCCTCGTGCGCGAGGACTAGAGAGGGTTGAATGTCTCATCCAATGACTTCGGCTCGTGTGAGTATAGTGCTCGGTGGGTGCACCTAACCAAAGTTTTTACTCGTAATTCCTTGAGGAGTCGGGGAGATAGGCCTGAAGTTGCGATGGAAGGTGGCTCGAATCGCCCTGTTTTGTGAAACAGGTTTGGTATGACAAAATTCGAGGAAACAACAGAAGCTTGTGTAAATGATTTGAGTTGTGAGTTTAATACTGCGATGTATTGTAATGTTATGACTATGATAGTCTGGGTGGTGATGATTTAAGTTATGAGTTGAATACTGAGATGTGTTGTGATGTGATGACTATTTTAGTCTATGTTATGATGTTGTCTTTGAAATTATATGCTATGTTATGTCCTTAGTTACTCACCCTTTACTTTTGTGGTTGTGGTTCCACCTACAATGATCGTACTTGTACGGGAGTAGATGATGTTGCAGATAATGCAAGGCTGGAGTAGCACGATGAGAGATTTGGGAATTTGCTATGGGGAATTTATGATGTTTTAAAGTTATTTCTTGTTTTTGAATAATGGATTTGATATTGTAAGGTTGAACCTTATGTTCTAAGATGCTTAAACCTTTGTGTTTTTATTTCTACGATGTTAATTTTAAATAAAAAAAAAAAAATTGGCGTAAAATTTCGGGTTCTATTATTTTCTAGTGGCATTCCGTTAGGGGTGTTACATAGGTGGTATAAGGTTCTTAGCGCTTTGTTCTTAGTGCATATATAGCCATATTTTTATCATAAGGGGTCTTTAATTCTCTCTCATACTTACATTGCATTTCATCCATTTTTCTTTATTGATTCTCATCATCTTCATATGGTTCATGTGGTGGTCAGACGTTTCTTCCACAACAACGTTGCTTGTCATGTTCCTTGCAGTCACCATAAGATTAGTAGAAATGTTCGCTCATTCCCATCATAGGGGCCAAAATGTTTCAGTAAGTGGGGTCAAGTATTCTCTTCAATGAACAGTTTCCCACTTCTTATCTTCAAGTTCAGTTCTTATTCCTCAATGTGGGTCGGGGGTACCTCCAGTGTCAAAATCAGTTTGGTTTAGAAAATAAGGGCAATAAATGCGTAATTAATGTGTAACCTACCACCTTACCTCAAACCTTTATTTATAGCTTTTTGCATTGGGCTTTAGATTAATGTCGGTATAATTATGGCCCAAATATGATTAATCATGATTAAGCCTTTAATCCAAATGGTTTTTTGAGTTGACACGGTTACCTTGACAATTCGATCGCTATGAATGGTTAACTGTTTGACTGTGAGTTGATTGGTGGTCCATATTTTCTAATTATGAGATCTACATTATGTATGTCGAAAATCCAATTTCGGTTGATTGAAAAAATATTTGTTCAACTTTTTCACATTCTTTGTAACATCTTCCTCAAAGAAAATTGAACATAACCTCATTCTCAATCTTTCGACAAATAACTCCTTTCTTGTGGATAATTCTTCTATGTGTTTTGTGCTTATGAAAAACGGTCTATGACTGAGACAGTTAATCATAGTCAAGGTGGCCTCCGGGTGAGTCTGGATTGATGTCAAACATTTTCTTTGTCAAGATGGCCTTTGGCAAAGCTAGAATCAATATTGACCTTGATCATAGCCAATGACGGCCTCAAGGAGACCTAGAACAATGTCACTAAATCATTTATAAATTATCTTATTGTTTTTAGATGTAAAAAATAAGTTTGTTGTAATGAGAGGAGATTTGACGTTTCAACACAATTCTATTGTTGGTGAATCTTTTATATACTAGTAGTTTCCGTGTAAAAGAAACACTGTTACCCACATTAGATGCTACTATGTCAAAGAAAAGAGTATAGTGTTGTTATGTTTTTTTTTATGATGTCCATATGATAAGTAATGATGTCCAAGTGGTAAGAGTTATATATGTATCTTAGAAAAACCTAGTGTGTGTCTTAGAATAATTTTACAGCCAAGAAAAATTTCCTTAATCCTTTTTCAATCAAACTTAATATATTAGTATAAGATTTGGCACACATTTAATTAAGTTTGAAATAAAAACTGTAACAAGTGACATATGGTTAACTAAAATATTAGTTGATTAAGTAAATGTAACTTGCAGCTAATACCATTCTCTATATTAATCGATTAATTTACAAAATAATCGATTAATGCAACAAGGATTTTAAAAAAGATGGCTAAGACATTAATTGATTAAACTATTAACATAACTTATTAATAAACTGATTTCATTTTCCAGGTTTTGCAAAAAAACCGTTTTAATTGATTCTTTAAACTTTACATATTCTCTCACTTTAATGAAACACTTTGATATTCTTTAAACTTTACATACTGCCATATATATATATATATATATATATATATATATATATATATATATATATATATATATATATATTATGATATAGTTTTCAGTCAAATGAAAAATGTATTTTTAAGAATTTTTTTTATAATTTTTTTATAATCACTTATTCAACAACTTGTTATTTGTTTATTTTAAATATACAAATTAATAAAAAAATGACATATTATTTGTTGTAAAAAGATTATTAAAATATAATAATTCTTATATAATTATTTTTAAGAAAATGAATCTAATTAAGAAAAAATGCCTTACGTTTTGTGTGCAACACTCACATTAGGTTTGTTTACAAGTTACAATTTGTGAGATTCTTATTCTGGAGTTGGATTTAAGTTAGGAATTATTGAAACCTAGATGAGAGAAATACTAACATTGAAAAAAGTAGGAAGGGATAAAGAAAAGAATACAAGCTTTTGTTCTTAAATACATCTTCATTTTTCTTCTTACATCTCTCTCTTTATACTTTCTTCCGCACTTCAAAAGCAAACAAAATGGAGCGCATACCCAGGTAGTTTTTTTACTATATAAAAACTTAGTTTCAGTCTTAATTTTTCTATTTGTTCAATATCTATTAAGTTTATTCGGATTCTGAAGTCTTTTTTTTTCCTTTCAACAGTTACAAAATTAATATCTTATAGTTTTTATAAAATTGTAATTATGTTTAATTATTTATTTTTTTATAATTATTTTGATATTTATGTAATTATGTTTTTAAAATTTAAATTTCTTTCTTAATATTTGTTATTAAAAATAAAATGTGTCAGTTTTTACATTGAATCATTAATAGTATTATGTTTTTTTATGTATTTCTATTTTTCTATAAAAAAATATTTAATTAATATTTAGAATAGAGAAATAGGAATAAAGCACAAATTTCATAGTTACTTGAAATAGGCAAAAAAATGTATATGACTTTTCTAATTGAAGGACATGAAAGAATAGAATGAAAGTTACAGGCTGCTTTATTAACCATTCTTTTCTTTTAGCTCTATTTTGGGTAGGTTTTGAAACTATTTTTAAAACTTAATTATTTAGCACTATTTTCAATTAATTATTCATAAAAATAATAAAAGTATAAAATTAATAAAGTTAAATGTATTTTAAAAATTATATTATTTTAATGTAATAAAAATATTAATATATGTGAACAAGTGTATTTTACCGGCAAATTAATTTAGGTAGTTATCTTCTTCATTACCTTTTTTAGACAAATTTTATCATTTAGATTTTATAATTGTCTTTTCAAATTTAGTTAACTACAACAATAAAATCATAAAGATTATTTACTTATGAAATATTTTTATAATTTACTTTAATAATTCAGTTTTTATTTCTTTTATCATAATATAAAAATAGACACATATATGAAAGTATATTTCTTCTAGTATATATGATATCTTTTTGATAAAATAAACAGATTATTTGAATAATATTCATAATAATACTATTACTTTTATAATTTTTTTATTTAATTGATTTTTTTAATATTTAATTTGATTTTTTTATTAAATTAGTGTTAATGTTATTTAAAAAATGTTATGTATTAAAATTTAAATATTTTTTATTTTATAACTTTTTTTTTTATTTTGATATGATATAACTTTTAAGATAGAAAATAATTTTAAATTTTAATACGTGAGACTTCTTGATATTAATGTCATCACTTGGAACATAAAGATTTTTTTTAAAGAAAATGAAAACATAATTTAAAAAAAATATAAAATATAAAATAAATAAAATCTTAAATATAAAAATAAAATTATTAATTAATTTTTTATTATTTGATATGAAGAGAGGATGAAGACTTATTTTCATGTATACCTAGATATTAGGTTTCCTTTCATTCAAATAATTTATTTCTTTTTGCTATATAAATTTTTATTTTTTTTCTCTTAATTATTGTTGAATATTCATTAAGTTTATTCGAATTCTAAAGGTTTATTTTTCCTTTCAATATTTACAAAAATAATAAAAGTTAAATTACTAATTAAATTTTTATTCTTTGATTTGAAGATGGGAGGAAGAAGATGATGTTTTGAGGAGATATCTTGCACTGGATAATATGGGCTGGGACTGGGAGGCCGCATATTATATAAATGTGAGAATTTGTCATTAGCTAAGCAAGCTCACACGTTACTACACATAATACATCTAAAAAAAAATAATATACTAACAACTTCATCTTCATTTATTTTACCAATAATCTTTTTATATATTATTGTATTACTATTATAACATAATTATTATGTGATTGTATTAGATATCAAAGTATTTTTTTTATTTATATAAATATAACTACTGTAGTACTTACTTAGACAGTGTAACAATTTTGATATAGTGTTCCACAGAAACACAAAAGTGAATAAAGTTTTAATATTTGAAATTGTTTTAATCATTTAAAGTGTTAAAATTTATGGACAGCGGAAAAGTGATTATCTTCTTGAGGGAGAAAGAGCTGCAATTACAGTTGAATTATGCGAAATGAAGAAAGTGCATCTTCAAGATTTACCAAATCTAAGAAGCTTTTCCTCAGGATACACTCTTAAATGGTCATCATTATTAGAGAATGTGGTTTTGAAGGACTGTCCCAAAGTCAAGAAGCTTGGTTTGGGAATGATAAAAGAATCAGAGTTAAAATCGATTCTAATAACAGAAAATGAAGAGCAAATTGACCCTCACACTAAGCTTCCATATCTTTTTGCATTAATGGTTAGTTCTTCTCTCTCAACCATTATTTATCACATTAACACATGCAACATATTATTTTTTTTAATGTAACAATAAAAAATTAATGCAGGATGACAAACTCTCACTCATTACTAATTACACTATATCTACCAATGAAGAGTTATATAAGATACTGAATAATCTTCAAAGTTCCCATTTCACCAACCTTCAAATTCTTCAAGTAAATAACTGTAATGGAGATAGGTTGGAGCATTTTCTTAATATGTTATGGAACAGGTCACACAAACTCCAAGTTATCAACATTCAAGACTGCTCACTACTTTATTTTTGTTCTATAAGAGGGAGGACTGAATATGACAAAGTTTTCACACAGCTAAAGGAACTAAAATTAATAAAAGTCCAATTAGTGCGTATTTGGTCGAATGATGATCCAGAATTTCTTGACCTTGGAAACCTACAAATTTTACACATCATACATGTTTCCTCTCTCAGATATATATTTTATCTGTATCCAGCAAAGGAACTTCACCAACTAAAGGAATTAATTATAGAAAAATGTGAAGCCTTAAGTACCGTTTTTGTGGATCAATATTATAATGTTGGTCCAAGAACTAACTTTCCATCACTGAGCAAATTGGAGTTTAAGAATCTCCCAATGTTGACAGAAATCTCCAATGGTCATTTAGAATTCCCAAGTCTCAAATCTTTGATGATAGAAACATGTCCATTATTGAAAGAATTCAATACTAGCTCTGGAGATTCACATGAAACCCTTACCACTGATGGAAAGTCTTTCTTTGAATTGAATGAGATTGTGTTTGACAATTATGATAACTTGGTTTGTGTCATTTATTCTGAGACATTAGAAGAGTTGAGGAACTTGAAAAAACTTGTTTTGAGTCAGTGTAGGAAATTGAAAATAATATTTAATATTCATCAAAAAATATCTTATTCCACACACCTTTTACAACAACTCTGTGAATTAGCTTTGATTGATCTTCCAAATTTAACTTCCATTGTTAACAAACAAGTTTTCAAGTTCTACCAAAACCTAAAAATCCTACAAGTGAAGAAGTGCAAGTCTCTTACTATGCTACAAGTTCCTCTAAAACTAACAAATTTGGAAATTTGTGATTGTGAAGTTTTGGATACAATTATTATCACTAAAGAAGAAGAAGAGGAAGGAATGATAGAGAAACTCATCTTTCATGAATTAAAGGATGTTTCTCTTGAAAATCTACCCAGTCTTTCTATTATCTTTCCTTCTCTATCTGAATTTCCTTCTTTACAAACATTAAAAATAGCAAATTGTTCTACTATGATTTCTTTTATTGAAGATTCCAGAGCTCTTCAAGAATCATCTACAACAAATTACTTATTCCCAAGTTCAGTAAGTTTCAATTACAAACTATTTATAGTCTATTTTACATGCATGGACATCTCATGTTTTCCTCTTCTTGTTTCAACATAATATTGTTCATTCTACTTAGTTTCTAATTCGTCTATATGCTTGCAAGGTTAAATTACTACTTGTTTCTTGTAGTTGTTGGTGGAAAAATTGAAGATACTTTATGTCATCAATATGAATGTAGAGAAACTCTGGCATTGGAATTATCCTTCCAAATCATTTTGTGAACTTGAAAATCTAAGTTTGACCAACAACAACAAATTGTTGACTGCTATCTCCTCAAACATGGTCACAAGATTCAAGAATTTGAGAAAATTAACTTTGAACAAATGTGAATTATTGACAGAGGTATTTGATTTTGAAGATGACAATCTTGATCATAAAATTCATGAAATACTTCCTCAACTAGAGGTGTTGGCATTGATTAACCTAATCAAATTGAAGTATCTATGGAATAAGGAACCTCAAGTTTCATTTTTCTCAAATTTGGTATCAATTTACATTTTCTACTGTCACAACCTCAAAAGTTTATTCTCACTTTCTTCAATAAAAAATCTTGGGAAACTCAAAATACTCAGATTGTGTAAATGTGATAAAATAGAAGAAGTCATATCTAGTGAGATATCTGAAGATGAAAATATATCCATCATTTTTCCCAAACTAGAATGTCTTGTAATGATGGATCTTCCCATGTTGACTAGTTTCTACAGGCAAAGTACAACTTTATCTTTGCCTAAGTTGAAAAGAGTGAGGATGAGTAATATTCCAAAAATGAAAACATTTTCAAGAGACATACTCATCACATCACTTCTAACATCAGTTTATGTAACATTTGTTAACAAAATCTGGTTTGGAAGCTTGAACAACACCATATCACATATGCATGACAACCCAGGTACTAAATATATTACTATTGTACACGTACATTTAAATATTATAATATAATAATTATACAATATGTTTAAATAAATTTGATATTATTTATGTTTTAAAAATATATGTATCTTAATATATATATATATATATATATATATATATAGAGAGAGAGAGGCTTAAATTATTATATATTTTTTCTTTTGAAGATATATTTGCTGTTTAATCAAGACCTAATGCTAATTTTCTTTAAGAAAAATTTTAGAAGCTAACTCAAAGTTTGTCTTTTTTGAATTTGCAGGAAGCTGAAGGAAGAAAACTTAAAATCTCATTATTAAGAAAATGATATTGAGTGAATGTTGTTCTTCATAAAGTAATAAAAGACTGATAATGACTCAAGTGACGTCAAAATTACAAAAAGGTAGATGTAGTCAATTTCATGGGTTATTGGTGTAATTATTTCACTAAAGTATATAAATTGGTGTATCTTTTTAATGACAAGTAATATGAGGTATTCAATTCAACAAGATCTAGACAAGAGTGCTTCTGTAACTTATTTTCCTGCTATATCATTTTATCACCCAAAAATAGATCGTTTTTAAAGTCATTACCAATTAGGATTAAATTGTTTCAAAAAAAAAAAGAAACTAGAAGACTAAATTGCATCATATAAGAATTACTGGTGAATGAAATTTTTTGAAGTAATTAGAAGAAAAAAAATGTAATTAAGTTGTATTCTATTTTAAAAGGTGAGTTGCTTCTTATTGCAAAGTAATCTACCTTCAGAACAGGAGAATTAACTCATAAGTGGGTTGGTTGGTTTTAAATGCACTAATAAATTTTGATCATTTTAAAGTTCGATTAGTATTTCAATGAATATGAAAAACAAAATTGTTCATAGTATTGTTAAGTTATGTTACAACTACACTTATATTAGTTTAGATTTCATATATACACTAATTGAAATTATTATATTTTATGCAGAGATTCAATATGACTACTCAATTCAAGAGAAGTCACTTAAATTTGTAAGAAAAGCAATGACTAAATATGTAATTCAATTATATAATAGTATGTTGTAGATAGTAGGATATAGTAAGTGATAAGTTTATGCTTCTAAATTGTTTTATACTTTTGTACATTATTATTAGTTTAACTTTGTACATTGGATTGATTTATGCTTCAAAGTTGATTTATGATTACATCGAATTGATTTATGTTTCTAAGAAGTTGATTTATGATTAGATTGAATGCCTTTATATTATAATATAATTTTTATTGAAAATATATGCTTCTAGATTTTTTTTGGACTGTTCAGGCTGTAAAATTATATGCAGGTCTATTTTTGCTGTTGGGAATGTTGCAGAAACAGACATGTTCTTAAAAAAAAACAGGGGAATACGCATCGGTTGTGACCATAACCGAGACAGAAAAGCCTCTACGGCATTGGTTCAGGCCACAACTAAGGCATAAAGTCTGGCAAAAAAATAAAAAAAAAAATGAAAAAGCTCTACTACCTTGGTTCTGGTCCCAACCGAGGCAGTAGAGGCCGACATACTGGCTCGGTTAAGAAGGAACCGAGGCGTAAAGTCGTTCGAAAAAAAAAAACCCTACTACTTCAGCTACCTTTGAACCGAGGCAAAATCTTACCTTTTTTGCCTAGGTTGTGAACCGAGACATAAGAGGATAGACTTTTTGCCTTGTCTATATATGCCTCGGTTCAGCAACCGCTGCCTATGAGTGAAAATAACCGTTGTCGTTTCTCCTAACTGCACTAGTATTGAGAATAGTTTTCCCTCATAGCTAAATTTCGTAAACCAATAAACATTATTACCCATATTAGATGTTACTGTGTCAAAGAAAAGAGCATTGTTGTTATGTTTTTTTATGATATCCATATGATAATTAATGATGTCCAAGTGGTAAGAGAGATACATGTATCTTAGATAAACTTAGTGTGTGTCTTAGAACAATTTTATAGCTAAGAAAAATCTCCTTAATCCTTTTTAACTCAATTAATCGATTAGTATAAGATTTGACACACATTACAACATTCAACTTTCCAGGTGTATGTTGAGATTGTTGACAACACAAACTCTATATCAAACTAGTTTTTGATGATGACAACACAATGCTTAATAACAATACACATGTTACAGTATTACATGTTCTTGTTCTATATTGTTTGTCATATCTGCTGAACATGTTTTGTTGAATTACAATGTATGTTCCTATGATTGATTGATGTGTTATATTTGTGGAACATGCTTGTATTGAAATGTGGGATAAAATGTTTTTGATTACTACACATTTCTGAAAGAAAAGATCACAAGCACCTTATGAACTTATATTTGTGGTGACAAAGTTCTAGTCCAGTCGAATACACTCATAACGGATTTGACTATGCTAAAATCTTTGTACAAATTTTGTGAACCTGTGTTGTGTGAGATTTTGAGTTGAAAAGAATTTCAAAGTAATTTTTCATGTGTCAGTCGACATTGTGGATCACATATTCAATTGTATTACTGATCCGTTTGGAATTCTGTTAAGCCTACACGCTCCAACGACTATATTTTTCAAAAGTTAGTTAAGACTGTGTGACTTGGTCAACTGTCATAAATGTGTATTGATTTTGTTGACTATGGAGCCTTTGTGTTGACTGTCTATTATAACTGTTTTAATACAGTCGACTGAATTAGTAGGCTATTCGACTGAGATGCAATCTGATATAACAGAAAACTATATATAGACAGAACGCGAATTGTTCTAAGACTTTTGTGATCTGACATTTTCATTTTCCTGTTTTAGATTGAATTCTCTGTTTTAGAAGCTCCAAGAATTCTCCAAGAAGACGGTGGTGATCTTTCTTGAGAGAGATTCAAAGGGAGGAGTCAATTGCGCATACTACTTGATCAATGTTTGCACAAAGAAGGTGCTTCTGGTTTGATCTTGAAGGCTTGGCATCCTGTGAAGACTGCTACATTTGATTGAAGGCTTGGCAACTTGTGAAGTCTGTTGTGATAGGCTTGGAAACCTGTGAAGTCTGTTGTGATAGGCTTGGCAACCTGTGAAGTTTGTTGTGATAGGCTTGGCATCCTGTGAAGAGTGTTGGTTACACGTTGAGGATTGTTCAACGTGGGTGCAGATTGCAGAAGAAAGGATTCTTGCTACAATTCTGGTTTTTGTGTGTGCAACTATATTTGGTTTTGGGCTAGATAGGAGATTTATATTTTTGCGTGGTGCTTCTATAAATTCCTTGTTGTAAAAACCGCAACCATTATAGTGCATTTGCTTCCTGAGTTGGAAGGACACTGGATGTAGGCATTGTTGGCCAAACCAGTATAAAAACCAGTGTTTGATTTTCTTTATCCCTGCACTCT